>NC_134895.1:52342740-52360240 GCF_041734735.1 Babylonia areolata | reverse complement strand
TACTTAAAATCTGATTTTAAAAACTTAGTCCATTAAAAGCATTACCTAAAATCCATAAATTTTCCTTGCCAAAAATATAAATATTTTCTTCTTGAAAGGCACTCTGAGAGGCCCTGAGAGAGCAGGAAAATGCACGAAATGCGTTGGCGGCCGGGGCTCCGCCCCGGACCCCGCTGGGGGAGCTTACGGCACTCCCCCAGACCCCCTAGACCGGACTTCAGTCTTGTCACTTTTTTTCCACTTGCACCCCTGCAGGTGTGGATGTGTTGTGGACACACGCGATGAAGAAAGCTGTGATGTATGTGTGTCACTGTGTCAGTGTGTGTGTGTGTGTTTGTGTGTGCATGCGTGCGCCTGAAGCTCTCTTGGCCGAGAGAGTGGGGATGTAACTTGAGCAAGACACTCTCCACTATGATCAAAGTCTAGCTCAGATAGTATTTTCCTTCTCGACTGTTCTTATGGTCATAGTCAGATACGACTGACTATCATACAGTGATAAAAGTTGTTAGGTGTGGGTCTGTTGTGAACACACCTCATGAAGAGAGCTGTGATGTGTGTGTGTTTGCGCGTGCATGCGTGCGTGCGCTCGCTCGCGCGCGTGTGTGTGTGTGTGCGTGTGCATGCATGCGTGCGTACGTGTGTGCATGTGTGTATGCAGGCCAAGCTGAGCACGCAGATCGCCACAGAGCAGGAGCGACTGCTGGGGGAGAAGGACAAGGAGCTGGAGTCCCTGCGTCAGGACCTGGTCAGTGCCAAGGACTCCCTGAAGCACACCACTGAGGAGGTCAGTCATGACAGGAAACTGGAATCATTTGTGATGGGGTTGTATCCTCATGTGAACATATCGTCAACAGTCATAGTGAGATGGTTTAATTTCAGGTTATCTAAAGAAAGAGGGGATGTGACGTATGTTTATTGTTACATCATAAGTGTTGTAAAACGTTCCAGTTTGACGTCACGTTATGACTTCAGTCAGTTGTGTCTCCACTGGGACTGAGTAAAGATGTTAAAAGTTGTCTTGGTTTTCTGAGACTGGGTATTGGAAGAATCAAACAGTGCTGGTGAGGTGGTGATGATAACACTGTTCACCAGTGTTTCATGTTCAGTAGAGGGGGTTGATGTGGGGTGGAGGAGGGGGCCACTATAGCTGAATGGTTGCTCCATTGTCCGAGGGTCCTGGGATCAATCCTGGTTTTGGCACTTGGTGGGTTCAGGTAGATTTTATTTTATTTTTGCAGTCTCCCAGGTCAGCAGATGTGACTTTCTCATGTCTTATGAATCCCCATCGGCTGTATACACATGCAGATATAAAACATGCCTGTTAAAAGATCTTGTAATCCATGTCAGCGTTAGGTGGGTTGTGGAAGCATGAACATACCATTTGTGTCTGGAAGTCTCAGAATCAAAATCAGAATCAGAATCACTATATTATATCCAAGAAATTATGAGTGGTGAAGCCTGTGATGGATACACACAGGTTAGAGACAGTAAAAGATGGGTTATGATGTATGAGGCACACACACACACACACACACACACACACATACACACACACACACACACACACACACACTCACCCACCCACTTGAATGCACACACACACACTCGCTCACTCTCTCTCACTCATTCTCTCACTTTGTCTGTCTCCAAGGGCAAAGTCAAAAGCAACTCCCAACAGAAACACCTGAGGTGGACGCCCACTGCAGGCGGCTCATACTGACAGCGTTGTCTTTCGTTGCAGAACAAGTCGCTGGCTGAGAAACTGGAGACCACCACACAGAAGCTGGAGGAGAGTCGGAAACTGCTGAAAACCAATGAGAATGGTAATGTTTAATAGACCATGGTTTATGTCAAAGCACAGTGGTGAAATAATCCAACTGAATTTGTTTTTTTAAACTATAAATAATATTAGCCTGGATTTGCTGTTCATGAATATCTTTTGTGTGTGTGTGTTGGGTACAACCCTGTTGATTAT
Source organism: Babylonia areolata (assembly GCF_041734735.1). NCBI lineage: Eukaryota > Metazoa > Mollusca > Gastropoda > Neogastropoda > Buccinidae > Babylonia > Babylonia areolata. Next base: position 52,358,265 of record NC_134895.1, on the reverse strand, counting down.
TTAGCATGCGTCTGTCTCTGCGACTGAGCCATTATTGTCATCATTTGGGGCGCTTAGTTAGGTGGTTTCCTAAGTGTGCTAAATCAGAACAGGCACTACCAAGCACCACCGAAGTGATTCAGCAACAGCGCAAGGTGTCCTCTGATGTGTGGTCTCCTGAAGACCATACATTGATGGTTCCCTGCGGACTGCTGCCGCTAGGACTGGGACAGACAAACCCCGATGTGGCCATGTATGTGAAGCCTCGGAATGAGTGGTGTGGAGGTAATGTCACTGAAGCAGTGCAGATGGTGGGACAGCCAAAATATTTATAAAAAAAAAAAAAAAAAAAAAAAACCAAAAGAAGATAAATGAACAAACAGATAAATGCAGCGATGCCAGCTGTTACGATTTTGCCATATTTTGTTACGCTCGATCGCACCAACTGTTACGATTTCACCATATTTTGTTATGCTCAATCGCAGTTTATTCTGACATTATGCCAATGTCAAAATAGTTCCGACAATTTTTTTTTTCCACTTAATAAAATGGCCAATGTCAAAATAGTTCCGACAATTTTATTTTCCACTTAATAACATGGCCAATGTCAAAATAGTTCTGACAATTTTTTTTTTCCACTTAATAACATGGCCAATGTCAAAATAGTTCCGACAATTTTTTTTCCACTTAATAACATGGCCAATGTCAAAATAGGTCCAACAATTTTATTTTCCACTTAATAACATGGCCAGTGTCAAAATAGTTCTGACAATTTTTTTTTTTCCACTTAATAACATGGCCAATGTGTTTTTCCACTTAATAACATGGCCAATGTCAAAATAGTTCTGACAATTTTTTTTTTCCACTTAATAACATGGCCAATGTCAAAATAGTTCCGACAATTTTGTTTTCCACTTAATAACATGGCCAATGTCAAAATAGTTCCGACAATTTTTTTTTCCACTTAATAACATGGCCAATGTCAAAATAGTTCCGACAATTTTTTTTCCCACTTAATAACATGGCCAATGTCAAAATAGTTCCGACAATTTTTTTTTCCCCACTTAATATCATAGTCACATGCTTTCCTGTCATAACGTTACCCAAACACTCAAGACCTGTCAATCACGAGGCCAGGACAGTCGCTACTAACCTTGGTTTCACATGATGATGCTCAGCTAATTGCGTGCGTGTTTACTTTGAAACAGCATTGAGTGGACCAATCAGCTTAACTGTTTGCTTGAACAAGAGAGAATGTGGCTAAATCAAGTGTCGTTTGCTTGAACAAGAGAGAATGTGGCTAAATCAAGTGTCGTTTGCTTGAACAAGAGAGAATGTGGCTAAATCAAGTGTCGTTTGCTTGAACAAGAGAGAATGTGGCTAAATCAAGTGTCGTTTGCTTGAACAAGAGAGAATGTGGCTAAATCAAGTGTTTGTATGCATTGTAGATAAGATGTACTTTTGTGGCTCAGGGTCCATGTGTTACAGTCAAATTCAGAATGTTCCTACCAGATTTCCTGATTGTTCCTACAAACACTTGACATGGGTTGGCATCTCTGATGACTGGTGGCTGTGTGTGTGTGTGTGCTGTGTGTTGACAGTGATTCAGTGGCTGAACAAGCAGATCAACGAACAGCAGCTGATCAGCCAGCGACTGGGGCCCTTTGAACTCCCTCCCTCCACCACCACCGCCACCTCCATCCGCCCCACCTCTGGCGCTGTGGTGAGTGGGCTTACGGTTTGTACTTCTACCCCCGGAAAACAGAGCATGGCTGCCTAAACAGCAGGGTTAAAATGGTCATACATGTAAAACCGTATATGTGTATGAGTGAACGTGGGAGGTGCAGGCCACAAACGTGGACAGAAATGCATTTTTTATTTTGATTTGCCTGTTTGATTGAATGTCTCCTTGGGCTTTTTATTTCTTTATATTGTTTATTTATTTATTCTTTCAGTTCAGTTAACTAATTCTCTTTGTTTTGTTTATGTGTTCCTCTAAGTCATTGATTGAAGCTTTGCTTGGTTGAGCATGTATCTGTGAGATAGATAGCTTGGTGAAGTTGTCCAGTTCAAATCATGTTGTTTGGTGTCATATACTGTTCCAACGCAGTATTAAGACATTCACCAAGCCCATCTTTTGCTAAGCCAGTCAGCACAATTCCTTTCCTTGGGTGCTCAGTAATAATTCCTTGAGTTTGTCCAGTTCAGATCATGTTGTTAAGTTATTCTTTCAAGTTACTGACTGGGTGTGTATGTGTGTCTGCAAGAGAGAGATGTTTGTGGAGTAGTTAAATTGAGAATCACAACATGTTCATGGAAAAATTCTGTAGACAAATCCACTTTGACAGGAAAACAAACACACTTGCAGGCAGTTAAATTTTTTGTTAACTCTCTCCGGACGAAGGAATGCGTGAGCATTCCTACATAAAATGTATTTGGTTTCAGACGACGGAATGGAATAGCATTTTCAAGAAATAAAAATCCATCATGCGCTGTACACATGATTTTGTGATTAGCCAAGCAGAGTGCGCTATTCTGGGTCACTCCACAATCGAATGGTATGATTGGTCAGCCTGCCATGTGTGGCCCGTCTCGCACACATGCTGACAAAGTCACTGACTGGTCGTCTGCTCGAGTGCCAGCCTGTTAGCAAAGTGGGCTCTTCTCAAAATGTTGTGAAGCGAACAAGGCAGCAACAGCAACGTTTTAGGGTTGCCGAAGTACTTGAAATGCTACAAACTGAAGGGTCGGACATTGAAGAGGTGGATGATGACGAAGAAGAAAGCAAATTTAATGCAGAAAGCGAGCATGGGTATGGTGATTCGGGGTGAAAAATTGGCAGTATTTTCTACATATGGCAAAACTGTAAAAATAAGATGAGAAATTTGATTTTTTTTTTTTTTGGTATGTGATAGCTCAACACGTAATAAACCAGTTTTGAAAGTTTCATTTTCTTACTCTGTATTTTGTATTTTTTGTAATTTTTTTTCCAAACCCTTACAAATGGGCCTGTCTGTGGGGAAAAGCAAGGGAGAAAACTTGTCGTCCCGAGTGAGTTGAAGAAAAATAGAGAAGGAAAAAAAATGAGTGGTGCTCTCACTGTAATGATGTGCTCTCCGTGGCCTTGATTTCACACCAAGAAATCTGTTGTGACAAAAAAAGTAATGCCATACAATGCAATACAGTACAGTGCAGTGCAACGCAACGCAACACAAAACACAGCAGAAGACAATGTTACTATGCTGTGAGTGGTGTCAGCAGGTCTGTGGTGTGGGTGTTGCAGCATAACTTCAGTGCCTCCAGCTACGGGTCGACCACGTCACGGGGGGAGGGGCCTGTGAGGAACGGTCTGCCCCCAGCAGTAGGAGTGCCACAGGCGTACCCCCCACCTCATCGTCCCCCTCAGGTACTTTTATTTTTATGGTTGATTTATATGTTGATGCTTAACATAGTTTCACATATAATTGATTAACTCTTTCACCACCATAGGCGACTTTAGTTGACTAGACAGCGCCACCACAAGCGACTTTTGTCGACATCGAGGGGTCATATTGATAAGACCATTTTTCACATTTTTGTAAGAAAGCTCGACAGCAGCAGCCAGTTTCCTGCCAGTAGAACAATGGCAAACCTTTTCTCCTTAATAATAATAATAATAATAATGGTATTTATATAGCAGTCATTCACACGCATGCATAACTCTAAAACTGGAGAAACTGAAACAAGGAGGAGGCAGGGAAGGGAGGCTATTTTGGGAAGAGGTGGGTTTTAAGGCCAGACTTGAAAGAGCTGAGTGTGGAGATTTGACGAAGCGAAAGAGGAAGTTCATTCCAGTTGCAAGGTCCACAGACAGAGAAAGAATGGCGGCCAACAGTCGAGAGCTTGAATCTGACAGAGTTTGAAGTGAACAAGTCCATTGTGTTATTTTGACATGGAGTTTGAAGTGAACAAGTCCATTGTGTTATTTTGACATGAAGTTTGAAGTGAACAAGTCCATTGTGTTATTTTGACATGAAGTTTGAAGTGAACAAGTCCATTGTGTTATTTTGACATGGAGTTTGAAGTGAACAAGTCCATGTGTTATTTTGACATGAAGTTTGAAGTGAACAAGTCCATGTGTTATTTTGACATGGAGTGTGAAGTGAACAAGTCCATGTGTTATTTTGACATGGAGTTTGAAGTGAACAAGTCCATGTGTTATTTTGACATGAAGGAAAGCCTGTGACTGAAGGCACCCTATCTGGAATATTTAGTGCTGGGGAGTGTTTCTTCTGTTTGTAGTTCCTTTCGGTGAAGTTACATCTGTTGTTCATGGATGAGGATGAATTATTTATTAATGTATATTGTCTGTGCCTGTTTGTGTTTTTTTTTCTCTTTGTTTTTTTTTTTTACATCACTCTTATTGTTTGTATTGTTTCAATGCCCCCAGGGGTCACAAGAAATAAACTTTTGCCTCTGCCTTTGTTTCTCACATAGAAACTTGGCCGTGAAAGAGTTTACAAAAAGGACCAGAAGGATGAAATGAAAAGAGTGCATGGATGAAAACTACTCACAGAATATTGTTTCATGGAACACATACGAGGATGCGGATATCCAGTTCATGTACCTGGGCTGGAACCTGCAAAAGACTGTATATATAAATGTACATTGAGAACATATGATTAAATATTAGATAAAAGATAGCATGCCCAAAAATTCAAACAAAATAAAGCCAAGGCATCTGTTACAAGTAATACAGCAATACTAGGTACATTGGAAGAGATCTTGTGTTATCATAAATAAAGGGGGAATGCTCTTTAGTGTATAAAAAAAGAAAAACAAAAAATAACAAATAAAAAAAAAAAAGCTTTATGATTCAGTTTCTGAGAACATGATTGACTTTTTATCTTGACAGAACTTTCATGTGTCATTGTTGGGACAGTTATTCCCTTACATTTTTACAAGCATTATGATTGTTATCTTAAACATATAACCATTTTTCTGCAGGTATAATCAGACTGTAAGCATGCTATTTCCAGTTGTATTTTATTTGTTTTCTTTTTGGATGTCATTCTGTGGACGAATTGAGGTGGAAATAGGTGCACAGAAATTATGAACATCTTTTTGAAATGCTGAATAGTTATCTACAATCAAAATAAATGGGGGAAAAGCTTAGATTCAGAATCCAGATTCACTTTCTGCCACAAGAATGTTTACTTCACTTTTGTATCTCATATAGATTTTTTGCTCTGGAATTAAAAAAAAAAAAAAAAAAAAATGATGTATTGCCTTGAATCCTCAAAATTCCCTGGCAAGGGGAGAGCACTTTTTTTTTTCTTTTTTTTTTCATTTTTTTTCATTTTTCAAAATTCCCTGGCAGTGAACGGGATAAATCAGTGGATGAAACTGTGTTGAATCCGGTCTTCCTTTGCTGGGCCCTTGACACAGTGAATATGAATTGGCTTACAGTATGGCAGTAAAAAGGCAGCGGGACATTCAACCTTTTGACTTGATCATTATTATTACTTTTAGTTCTGCTATTACTGTTATTGTTGCTGTGTTCTCTGACCGAACTAGGCACAGAGTTCCATTGTCTCCAGAGACAGACGGATGCCAGCAGTTCTCTGCTAAGATTCAGATTCACTTCCTCTTCAGCCATAAAAAGATAAAAAGATATGGAATCTTTAACCTGTCAACTTTTTCATTGTTATTACTTCTAGTTGTACTGTAACTATTACTGTTTCTGTGTTCTCTGCTAAGGTTCGGATTCACTGCGTCTGCAGCTGTAAAAAATAAAATAAAATAAAATAAAAGCTATGGAGGCTTGAACCTTTCAACTTTTTTATTATTTTTACTGTTGTTGATATTGTTGTTTTTATGGTGCTCTGTTCCAAAGGTTCAGTACCATCCCAGTCAGGGTAATGCCCGCCGGAGTGCGCTGCCCGTGCCGTCCTCTGGGCGTAGCGGTCCCCCGCCCTCCATCCCTGAAGAGACCCGAACTCAAAGCAGGCAGCAGGGCTCCCCGTCATCGAACCACTCGGCTGACAAAGAGAAGTGAGTTTGTGACAAAGAGAAGTGAGTTTTGAGTTTGTGACAAAGAGAAGTGAGTTTGTGACAAAGAGAAGTGAGTTTTGAGTTTGTGACAAAGAGAAGTGAGTGACAAAGAGAAGTGAGTTTGTGACAAAGAGAAGTGAGTGACAAAGAGAAGTGAGTTTGTGACAAAGAGAAGTGAGTTTTGAGTTTGTGACAAAGAGAAGTGAGTTTGTGACAAAGAGACGTGAGTTTGTGACAAAGAGAAGTGAGTTTTGAGTTTGTGACAAAGAAGTGAGTTTGTGACAAAGAGAAGTGAGTTTGTGACAAAGAGAAGTGAGTTTGTGACAAAGAGAAGTGAGTTTTGAGTTTGTGACAAAGATGTGAGTTTGTGACAAAGAAGTGTTTGTGATAAAGAGAAGTGAGTTTGTGGTAAAGAGAAGTGAGTTTGTGACAAAGAAGTGAGTTTGTGACAAAGAGAAGTGAGTTTTGAGTTTGTGACAAAGAAGTGAGTTTGTGACAAATAAGTGTTTGTGATAAAGAGAAGTGAGTTTGTGACCAAGGAAAGTTAGTTTGTGACAGAAAAGTGAGTTTTATGCAGGGCTTCTAGAGGTCCCCCCATTTTTTTTTTTTACCATAATGCAAGTGGGTCCCAGACTTTCTCCAGATGTTCACTCTCATGCTGCACATTGTATTCATGTCTGAATGCTGCACATTGTATTCATGTCTGAATGCTGCACATTGTATTCATGTCTGAATGCTGCACATTGTATTCATGTCTGAATTTTTGCTGCACACATATAAATGTATGCATACCTTTCTACAATCTACTTCTGGTCATAATCGTCCAGATTTCTGGCCCATGCAGTGTTGAAGGGAAAGAACTCTTCTTTGTAGCAGACGATCCTGGTGTCAGACTGAAGCTGCTATTTGGGATTTTCATTCAGGGATTTTTTGGTGATCGTTCCAGAAATATTTTTTAGAGTCCCAGGGACTCTCACACATTGAACGTGCAGTGCGTCCTTTGTTTTCGAAGTGTCAAGGATGCATAGTTATGTGTTATAAGAAGCCGTCTTTGTGAGCCAGGAAAAGTGAGTTTGTGACAAGGAAAAGTGAGTTTGTGGGAACCCTGTTAAAAAAAAAAGTAATCTGACTCTAACCAAAACCTCACACTGTGATGACGTGTGTGTATATGAGTGTGTGTGTGTGTCTGTATATGTGTGTGTGGGCATGTGTGTACATTTTACTGATATATGTGGATTTATTTGCTGGATGTGTTTAGGTGTACATATTGATGTGCAACAATTTATTGTCTTAACTTTTGTGCATGCATGAATCTGGCTTGTTTTAGTCTGTCGAGAGTTATTGTGGATTTTTATTTCACCAGTTTCAGTCTCTTTCAATGGTGTGCCTAATCAGATTAATGTGTATGTTTTATAACAAGCCTGTGATTGCACAAATTGATTTCCATGTGGACAGATTAAATCTTCGGTTTGATTTTATGATCAGCTTGTGATTGCACAAATTTCCATGGGACTGGTAAAGTCTTTGGTTTGATTTTCTTTTCTTTTATGATGAGCCTGTGATTGCACCAGTTAATTTCCATGTGGACTGATAAAGTATTTTTGATCTGATTTTATTTGATTTTGTAATTAGCCTGTGATTGCACAGACTGATTTCCATGTGGACTGATAAAGTGTGTGATTTGTTTTTGTGATGACTCTGTTGTTGCAGAAATTAATTTCCATGTGGACTGATAAAGTCTTTGATTTGATTTTATGATGAGCGTATGATTGTAGAAATTACTTTCCGTGTGGACTGATTAAGTATTTTTTACTTGATTTGATTTTGTGTTGCAGTGATCCCCCCCTGGACCCCAAGTACTTCCAGAAGCGGGAGGACGCCATTGCTGTTCGCGGCCTCCTCAACCGCAGCAACTCTCCGCCGGTCTCGTCCGCCGCAGCCCCCCCTCCCCCCTCACACCACCACCACCACCACCCTCCCCTGTCCTCGCAAGCCCCAACCTCCCATCATCCCTCAGCAGCCTCGCTGGGTGGTGGTGGTGGTGGTGGTGTGGGTCAGGGGTCGGCAGTGCCATCGGTGCGGCTCAGTCAGCAGATGATCGTGCCCCGGACGTCACAGCCCCCCCTGGTGTCGGCCTACTTCCCTGGACAGAGCTGACCTCCCCCTTTCCCTCTTCACTCATCATGTAGCGTTCCTGTGTGTGATTGGAGGAATAAGAGGCTGGGGGCGGAGGAGGGGGGAAGCTGAGGGTGAAATTCCACTTTCCTGAAAAACTTACGCGAAATTGGCATGTGAGCTTTGCGCTGAAAGGAAGAAAAATTTTGCTTCATCGTTTTTGTCATTATGAAAATTCCCAGACCCGAATCTATCATGGACTTTGCTGCGAAACGTTTCTTTTGCACAAGGGAGCGAAGCTTTTGACTTTGCTTGGGAATTTTACTGGATGTTTGGGTGGATCTCTTCTCATGTTTGATTAGACCCCTGTCCACCATGCCCGTTACTTCAACACACTTTTACCATGCAAGCCAGATGTATTTCTTGAAGTGATGTCAAGCAAAACTTTATCAAGCACCTTGCTGCTGTCTGAGCTTCAAAATGTTGTTCACCTGAATTCATCGCCTCCTCGTTGCTCAGCTGCGTTCAAAATTATCTCAGTTTCTACACAGAGTGCTTGCTTTGATTGTACTGGCACCTTGTTTTCAATCAATGCTGGCAGGTAAATTATTATGCGTCAATGGGTGGACGGCTCTTTCTTCTTTGCATGTAAATTTCGCATGAATTCTTTGCATGCAAATTTTACATGAATTCTTGGCAGGCAAATTTCAAACAATTTTTCAAGTTGATGGACTTCCGCCATGATTCAGTGGGTGTGATGTTTTCGATTGTGTGCATGCAGTGTGTCGTGTTTCATTTTCATGGACATCAATCCTCCTTACCTAGTCTGCCGGGTCAGATGGTGTGATGTGTGGGATGTGAATCTGGCACAGATGTGTGTGTGCGTCGTTTTCTTTCTCTCTCTCTTTTTTTTTTCCGTCTGAATTTCATAAATGATAATATAGCAGAATGAAGGGGAAAACCATTTGCAGAGACACAGGCTACAGAAGAGGAGGAGGAATCTGGTGAACAGTTCTTCTGTGCTGCACCCCAATGATTCTTCACTGAGTTAATGGAGAAGATGATGTTGAAATTTACTATGTGTTTGGAGGCGTGGGTTTGAATCCCACCACTGCCACCATGTTTTGTTACTTGCATGCACAGCAGGAACAAGGAGACTTTGGTTCAAACAAACTTGGTTTTAATTCTGCATGTAATGTGCGCCATTACACACACAGGTGGGGAGAAGAGGGTACAAGTGATTTCCCCTTACTACTCTTGACTCTCGACCGAAATGTATCAATAATGTAACACTGAACATCATTCTGAAAGAGAACATCCTTATTTTGACTTCTTTCCCACCCCCCTGCCTCTATCCTTTTCTATCTGTCTCTGTTTTTTTCTGTCTTTTTAGCCTGTGGCAGTCTTGAGCATTTGTGAGTGAAGGCATTTGTCACAACAGGAAAGATTCCTCACAGATGTTGGGATGCATCCCTTTCTGAACTGGATCACAGGCCAGTCTTGTAAAGAAGCATATATATAATGACATGATATTGTCACTGGTCAGAAACCAGTGGAACTTCTCATGGACATGGAAAATACTTTTTTTTTTTCTTCTTTTTTTTGTTTTTTGCCCCATCATCTGCACCGTTGCAGTGGCATTACTCCCACGCCGCTCATTTAGATTCCTCCATACACGGCCACACCGGGGTTCGTCCGTCACAGTTCCAGCATCGGCAGTGCGCAGGGAACCATCGATGTTAGGTCACCAGGAGGCCACACACCAGAGGAGACCCTGCACTGCTGCTGAGTCACTTCGGTGGTGTTCAGTGGTGCCTGTTCTGATTTAACGTACTTAGGACACCACCTACTAAGCCCCCTACTAATGACAATAATGGCTTAGTCGCGGAGCCAGACTGAGTGAGCGTCCCCCTGACATGGAAAATACTTGTTCCATGATTCTGTAGACCAGTGTATATAACACGTTTTCCTCCCACTCCTGCTGCACAGTGTCAGCAATTTCTGGAGTGATACACTCTCTCTCTTTCTTCTGCCCTTGGTGTGCATGCAGGCATTGTGTGGAGCTGTGATTTAGCTTGTGTGTTTGACAGTGTGTGGGAGAGAGAGGAGAAAAAGTGATGTGTGTAAAATAAGATAAAACACTGATAAACACTCTTTGAACATTATGTTCTTGAGGACCATCGAAACATTTCAGAATGAGTGAAAGTTGTGCTGTGCTGGGAACATTTACGTTTTTTACCTTTTCCATTTGTTTATAAATCTCTTGTTGATTTAACGACTTTCCCTTTATGAAGTCCATTAAATAATTTATTTATTTCAAATTTTCATCTGTGATTACATCCTCCATCCTCTTTCCCCCAACTACCTCCACTCTTCCTCTTCTTCCGTTTAAGAAAAAAAACGAATGATGATATTCAGATGTGAAAATTGATATTATAATTAGATGTCTGCTATCGTCAGTGTGTGTGATGGGACATTACACAGAATTTCTTCCTTCCTTTCTTTACAGCCATCAGGGCAATGAATTCATTTCCAGTGTCGAGGGATCAGCATAGCAAGGACCAATCCTCTCCTTCCGTTGATTGTAGCCTTCCCTTACTGAAGTCAGGTATCCAATCACGCCTGGTTGGAGTGATGAGGAAAATGGGAGGAAAGTGTTTTTCCCAAGGACACAACACCACGCCTGAAATGGGGTCTCGAACCCCGATCACTGGTGAACACGGGATCATTGATTGATGTGGATACTTATATAGCACCTATCCTCAGTCAGAGACCAAGCTCTAAGCGCTTTACATACACAGGGTCATTTGCACCACAGGCTGCCGACCTGGGTGGAGCCGACTGACAGCTGCCACTGGGCGCTCATCATTCGTTTCCTGTGTCATTCAATCAGATTTCAGACGCACACGCATACAGACTCTCACAGACATGTAACATTTTACATGGATGACCGTTTTTATTTATTTACTCTGCCATGTAGGCAGCCATACTTCGTTTTCAGGGGTGTGCATGCTGGGTATATTCTTGTTTCCATAACCCACCGAACGCTGACATGGATTACAGGATCTTTAACATGCGTATTTGATCTTCTGCGTGCGCATACACACGAAGGGGGTTCAGGCACTAGCAGGTCTGCACATATGTTGATCTGGAAGATCGGAAAAATCTCCACCCTTTACCCGCCAGGTGCACCAAGATTCGAAACCGGGATCCTCAGATTGAAAGTCCAACGCTTTAACCATCATAAGTCCAGTGCCTGACGGATTCAGCTATGTGACGAACTGGTCATCAGAGGCGATGGTGAATGTCCAGCCTTGTGTGCAGCATGCTCTGACAGGCTTTGCACAAAGACCAGAAAAAAGGACAGTCTGTCTGTCTGTCTCTCTGTGATCAGAATGGTGTAGTTACCCACTTAGCAATATTTTGTTTTCTTTCACTTTCTTTATTTATGCTTTAAAGTTTGTTCACGCCTGAGCAGTTTTCAGAGTCACAGTATTGGCATTGATGGAGGAGAATGTTGATGAGGGTTTTTTGGGTGGTTTTTTTTCTGTTTTGCTTTATTTCATTTTATTTATTTTTGAAAATTTTGATGGAGGAGAATGTTGATGAGGTTTTTTTTGGTTTTTTGTTTTTTTTTCTGTTTTGCTTTATTTCATTTTATTTATTTTTGAAAATTTTGATGGAGGAGAATGTTGATGAGGTTTTTGGGGGGTTTTTGTGTTTTTTTTTCTGTTTTGCTTCATTTCATTTTATTTATTTTTGAAAATTTGTATTTTTTTTTTTTAACTGATCAGTTTTGAAAGTGACAGTATTGAAAAAAAAAATTGTTGAAATGTTTCACAGGGGAGAATGTCAACATGGTTCTGAGTTATCGACCAAGGGTTGGTACAAAATGACGCAATCACTGTGGTTGACGTTTGTGTGTGATCTGCCATGATATATTACTGGTACTTGCCTTGTGAAAGTTGTGCATGACTCTGCAAGGAGAGCAAATTTTTTTGTGTAATGTATTTTCCTCGTTTTCTCTTTTTCAGTGTGTGTGTGTGTGTGTGTGTGTGTGTTCATTTCAGTTGTCAAATTCAATGTGTGTGTCTTGTATGTGTGTGTGTGTATTCATTTGAGTGGTTAATGTTAGTGTTTATGAGTGTGCGTTTGTGCGCATGTTCATTTCAGTGGTTATTTTAGCTAGGAACATAAAATATTAAGAAAGAGAACTTTGGCAATCATTTTTATTTGGTGAGGAAGAGCTGTTCTTGACTGTGTTTGCATGTGGATGTGTTTGTGTGTGAGTGTATATTTGTCTGTGTTAGTGTATGTTTGTGTGGGTGTGCACAAGATGTCAGCGCCTCAGCAATTTCTGTGTGGGAAAGGGTGAATTGTATTAGATATGATCTATCACATTAACTTTTGATTGAATGATTGACTGCACTGCTGTTAATTACATGCATGGTTTACTTTAGTACTGTCAGTTTCATACATGATTGATAGAAAAGCTTTTCATGAAATGTATGATTGTACTTCTGTTAATTACATACATGACTGACAAAACTACTGTTTATTACATGCATGATTGACAGAACTGCTGATAATTACATGCATGATTGACAGAAATGTTATTGATTACTTGCATGATTTACTGTATTACTGTCTATTATCTGCATGATTTACTGTGTTGCCCTACATATGTTGTTACCTGTGATGAGTGTATAGTATGTAAAATAATTGAATAAATATTTTGTGAAACAAATATTGACATTGTCTGAAATTCTTGTAAATGACATACATAATGACACACACACATAAAATACACACGAACACATGCACACACACACACACCAGAACACGAAGTGCCATATCATGCAGATCAATGTCTGAAGAATTTAAAATATCTGACACATACGTGCGTTGAGCATTTTTTGGAAAATCAATATCAGACCTAATATTTAATTCCTCAGAATCATCCACTGCTGTACATCTCACAATATATTTAGCAGAACTTAATTTTCTGGTTTCATCTAGTGGTAGAATACCCGCAAGCTTATAGGCTTCTGAGGTCTTAGTATGCACAGGTACCCCTAAAGCCAGTTTCACAGCTTTACTGTCAATTATTCGCAGCTTCTTTAGGAACGTCGGCGGAGCAGAAAAGAAAATTTCTTGACCATACGTCAATCTTGATCTTACGAGAGATGTCGCTAAATGTAAAAGAATTTTGGAGTCTTGTCCCCAAGGAGAGTGACTTACAATTTTTAAGAAATTTAAACTTTTAACTGCTTTAGTCACCATTGAATCAATGTGTTTCTTCCAGTTTAGTTTTGAAGTAAATAGGATCCCAAGAAATTTGATTTCCGACTTGAAAAATATTTCACGTCCTCCTAAAAAAAAACGTGGTAGTTTGCTGGGATTATAACCATTATTAATGAGGATCAAATGTGTTTTTTCTACAGAAAACTCAAAACCATTAGATTGCATATAGCTACTCAGTCTATCGAGTTCACCCTGAAAATGTTTCTGTACATAATTTATGTAATGTAGGCTTGTCCTTTTCCTCAAGGATGTCTGAATCCATATAGCAATATCATCAGCATACTGAGCCAGCTTGGTAGATGATGAAAAACATGTATGTAAATCATAAAGCATAATGTTGAACAACAATGGAGAAATAATGGAACCCTGCGGGATTCCCATGTTTATAGGCCTAGACGTTGATAAAGTTACTCCCACTTTTGCCACTGTATATCTCCCACTTAAAAAGGATTTAACATAGTCATAAACATGACCCGACAGACCAATTTGTTTCAGCTGAAATAACAGTCTGCTATGCCATACTCGGTCATAAGCTTTAGTAAGATCGAAGAAGGACGCAAGGATACTTTTTCGCTTAGAAAACTGTTTTTTAATTTGGGTAGTGAGACGGGTCAGATGATCAATTGTAGATCTTCCTTTCCGGAATCCAGTTTGAGCTGACACACACACACACACACACACACACACACACACACTGCACTGGTCAGCGGTCAAAGTGAGATTGTCTTAATGATTTCAAATAAAAACTGGACAAGAAAATGTAGGGACTGAGGGTTTACCATGCTTTTAGGTTGTTATGTGTATGGGTTGTGAGCTTTTCTGCATACATTCATATAAACCATGCATACATATAACCAAGTCCCCAAAGACAGACATAAAGGTTTTGCATTAAGTTTGAATTCATTGGCAGGTGGGTTGAATCCTATATAAAATGAAATGTGTGCATGCACACACATCCATACATATACATGAGTGTATGCTTATATATGTATACAATTGTGACTGCAAAATTACTCGGAAAAGTAACTCGGATGATACATTAAATTTCAAAAAAATGATACAAAAATTACTCAATACACACACACAGTCTCACACACACCCACACATGCATACTCTCTCTCACACATGCATACAATCTGTCTGTCTCTCTCCCTCTCTCTGCTGGTCTGTCTGCATGTCTCCCTTTTTACACACACACACATACTACATCACAGGAGAAGCTCAAAGAAAAAACAGCTTGCGAACTTAAAAAAAAAAAAAAATATATATATATATATATATGATTTCATTTATTTTTTATTATTATTATTTATTTATTTTTTTTTTAACATTTTCTTCCTTTTTTGGGGTAGAGGGAAGGGGTGGGGGGGGGGGTGTGTGTGTGTGTGTCAAAATGAGCATATTTCACTTTTTTAACAGTTCAAACTGTGTACTCTTTAGAAGGAAGATAACCATTTTTCCCCACCCCGTGTTCAGCCACAGAATAGAAGTATCAGTGCTGTGTGTCCTCCCTGCAGGTGGCTGGAGGTCTCTGCGATGTTAGTGTAGTGGTCTGCTGGTAACATGTCTGCCTAGGAAGCAAGAGAACCTCGGCGCACAGGATCAAATTCCAAATGGGCAGTATTTTATCCCCCCTCCACTAGACCTTGACTGGCGGTATTGATGCTAATTTTCATTTGGTAGACTAAGAGATTTTATTTTTAACTTAAACTGGAAAGTTTTGCTTCGTTGATTTATGGACTGAAAGAGCAAATAGATGTTGCACTATTTAAAAGGATGGTGAAGGATTTTCTCATACATTTTAGAACACCTTCTGAAGACATAGTATACTGTGTATACAGGCACTATAGCTGAGTGGTTAAAACGTTGGACTTTCAAGTCTCAGTAACAGTTCCTATCTCTCAGATAAACATATGTGCAGACCTGCCCGTGCCTGAACACCGTTCATGTGTATATGCAAGCAGATCAAATGCACACGTTAAAGATCCTGTGATCCATGTCAGTGCACGGTGGGTTATGGAAACAAGAACATGCTCTTGGAAAGAAAGGGCGCAATACAAATGTACATTATTATTGTTAGTAGTAGTAGTAGTA
>NC_134895.1:52257740-52325240 GCF_041734735.1 Babylonia areolata | reverse complement strand
ACACACACACACACACACACACCCGTCAGCCATATACTACACACGCATACACGCACAAACACACACACACACACACACACACACACACACACACCGTCAGTCATATACTACACACGCATACACGCACACACACACACACACACACACACACACACACACACACACCCGTAAGCCGTATACTACACACGCATACACGCACACACATACACACACACCACACCACACTCACACACACACACACACACACACACACACACACACACACACACACACACACACACACACACACACCATATATGTGTATATGTCAGTATACAACACACGCATACACACACACACACACACACACACACACACACCTCATCCATCGCCGAACTGTCAACACTGGGGTCACTTTAAAGTCACAATCACCCGGCGTCTTTTCTAAATCCTCTTCCGCCCCCCCCCCCCCCCCCCCCCTTTTACCCCCTACCCCCTATCTCGACCTCCTTCCTTCCTCCTACTCCCCCTCCTACCCCCCCCCCCCGCCCCCCCCGTCCCCAACTCTCTCCAAGTCGGGTAAAAACTAACGTCCCACTTTCCGTTCGCCGGGTACACACGATTACATACACCAGTCTCTCTGTGCCTTTCCCGCACATGCGATTCATTTCTACCCTCTGACATGGATTCTGGTCAGCTAAGTAAGCTGAGAGAGCACGAGCTACGCTTAGAACGTTTGCAGCAACGTTTAGACCAGCATCTGTCGCTGCAGCAGCAGCAACAACAGCAACAACAACAGCAGCCGCGGCAGCAACGGTCGTCGTTGTCGTCGTCGTCAGAAACGCCCCAGGCACAGCTGCGCGAACAGCGAGACGGGTTGTTGGTCTCTTCCTCTGCTGGTTTCCAGGCGGTACGCTGTGAAGGGCGGTTTTTATTTTGTTGTTGTTAATGTTTGTATTTATTTATTTATTTGTTTGTTTGTTTGCTTGTTTGTTTGTGTGTTTATTTATTTATTCATATTTTTGGTTTGATTATTTGTGTCTTTGTTGTTTTTTTTTTCGTTTGATTAATTATTTAATTATTTTTGTGGTCGAAACTACACAGTGTGTGTGTGTATGTGTGTGTGTGTGTGTGTGTGTGTGTGTGTGTGTGTGAACGAATCGTCAGTTCATTTTACAAAGTTTTGAAATCCGTGAAGTGAAAATGAATGAGCCACAAGTTTTGATCGTTCAGTATAAATGATTGAAATGAGAATGCAGATATCGAACTTTCTTTCTCGCAATGCACGTGTACGTACGGCGAAGGTTCAATTTTCGCTGCAGCAGTTTGGTCATGGGTTGTTTTTTTTGGTGTTTTTTTTCCCCAATAAAGTGTCTCTTCTGTCTGTCAGTCCTTCTGTGTCTGTGTCTGTGTCTGTCCGTCCTTCTGTGTCTGTGTCTGTGTCTGTCCGTCCTTCTGTGTCTGTGTCTGTGTTTGTCCGTCCTTCTGTGTCTGTGTCTGTCTGTCCTTCCCTGTCTCTGTGTCTGTGACTGTCTGTCCTGTCTCTTCTGTCTGTGTCTGACTGTCCTTCCCTGTCTCTGTCTGTGTCTGTCCGTCCTTCTCTGTCTCTGTCTGTGTCTGTCCTTCTCTGTCTCTGTGTCTGTCTGTCCTTCTCTGTCTCTGTGACTGTGACTGTCTGTCCTTCTCTGTCTCTGTGTCTGTGTCTGTCCTTCTCTGTCTCTGTGACTGTGTCTGTCTGTCCTTCCCTGTCTCTGTGTCTGTGTCTGTCCTTTTCTGTCTCTGTGTCTGTGTCTGTCTGTCCTTCTCTGTCTGTGTCTGTCTGTCCTTCTCTGTCTGTGTCTGTGTCTGTCTGTCCTTCTCTGTCTCTGTCTGTGCTGTCTGTCCTTCTCTGTCTCTGTGTCTGTCTGTCCTTCTCTGTCTCTGTGACTGTGACTGTCTGTCCTTCACTGTCTCTCTGTCTGTGCCTGTCTGTCCTTCTCTGTGTCTCTGTCTGTGACTGTCTGTCCTTCTCTGTGTCTCTGTCTGTGCCTGTCTGTCCTTCTCTATGTCTCTGTCTGTGACTGTCTGTCCTTCTCTGTCTCTGTCTGTGACTGTCTGTCCTTCTCTGTGTCTCTGTCTGTGCCTGTCTGTCCTTCTCTATGTCTCTGTCTGTGACTGTCTGTCCTTCTCTGTGTCTCTGTCTGTGACTGTCTGTCCTTCTCTGTGTCTCTGTCTGTGCCTGTCTGTCCTTCTCTATGTCTCTGTCTGTGTCTGTCCGTCCTTCTCTGTCTGTGTCTGTCCGTCCTTCTCTGTGTCTCTGTGACTGTCTGTCCTTCTCTGTCTCTCTGTCTGTGCCTGTCTGTCCTTCTCTGTGTCTCTGTCTGTGACTGTCTGTCCTTCTCTGTCTCTGTCTGTGTCTGTCCGTCCTTCTCTGTCTCTGTCTGTGTCTGTCCGTCCTTCTCTGTCTCTGTCTGTGTCTGTCCGTCCTTCTCTGTCTGTGTCTGTCCGTCCTTCTCTGTCTGTTCTGTCCGTCCTTCTCTGTCTGTGTCTGTCCGTCCTTCTCTGTCTGTGTCTGTCTGTCCTTCTCTGTGTCTCTGTCTGTTCTGTCTGTCCTTCTCTGTCTCTCTGTCTGTGTCTGTCTGTCCTTCTCTGTCTGTGTCTCTGTCTGTGTCTGTCTGTCCTTCTCTGTCTCTCTGTCTGTCCTTCTCTCTCTGTCTCTGTCTGTCTGTCCTTCTCTGTCTCTCTGTGTCTGTCTGTCCTTCTCTGTCTCTGTGTCTGTCTGTCCTTTTCTGTCTCTGTCTGTGTCTGTCTGTCCTTCTCTGTCTCTCTGTCTGTGACTGTCTGTCCTTCTCTGTCTCTCTGTCTGTGTCTGTCTGTCCTTCTCTGTCTGTTCTGTCTGTGACTGTCTGTCCTCCGTCTGTCTGTCTGTCCTTCTCTGTCTCTGTCTGTGTCTGTCTGTCCTTCTCTGTCTCTCTGTGTCTGTGTCTGTCTGTCCTTCTCTGTCTCTCTGTGTCTGTGACTGTCTGTCCTTCTCTGTCTCTGTCTGTGTCTGTCTGTCCTTCTCTGTCTCTCTGTCTGTGACTGTCTGTCCTTCTCTGTCTCTCTGTCTGTGACTGTCTGTCCTTCTCTGTCTCTCTGTCTGTGTCTGTCTGTCCTTCTCTGTCTCTGTGTCTGTCTGTCCTTCTCTGTCTCTCTGTCTGTGTCTGTCTGTCCTTCTCTGTCTGTGTCTGTGACTGTCTGTCCTTCTCTGTCTCTCTGTCTGTGTCTGTCTGTCCTTCTCTGTCTCTGTCTGTGTCTGTCTGTCCTTCTCTGTCTCTCTGTCTGTGTCTGTCTGTCCTTCTCTGTCTCTCTGTCTGTGTCTGTCTGTCCTTCTCTGTCTCTGTCTGTGTCTGTCTGTCCTTCTCTGTCTCTCTGTCTGTGTCTGTCTGTCCTTCTCTGTCTCTCTGTCTGTGTCTGTCTGTCCTACTCTGTCTCTGTCTGTGTCTGTCTGTCCTTCTCTGTCTCTCTGTCTGTGTCTGTCTGTCCTACTCTGTCTCTGTCTGTGTCTGTCTGTCCTACTCTGTCTCTGTCTGTGTCTGTCTGTCCTTCTCTGTCTGTGTCTGTGACTGTCTGTCCTTCTGTGTCTGTGTCTGTCTGTCCTTCTCTGTCTGTGTCTGTCTGTCTGTCCTTCTCTGTCTGTGTCTGTGTCTGTCTGTCCTTCTCTGTCTCTCTGTCTGTGTCTGTCTGTCCTTCTCTGTCTCTGTCTGTGTCTGTCTGTCCTTCTCTGTCTGTGTCTGTGTCTGTCTGTCCTTCTCTGTCTCTGAGTCTGTGACAACTGTCTCTGTCCGTTCTCTGGCGCGGTCTCTCTGCTCGTCAGATGAAAAGGTAGAGTTTCGACTTGACCACATCAGCTCTCTCTCTCTCTCTCTCTCTCTCTCTCTCTCTCTCTCTCTCTCTCCCTCTCTCTCTCTCTCTCTCTCCCTCTCTCTCTCTGTCTCTCTCTCCCTCTCTGTCTCTCCCTCCCTCTCTGTCTCTCTCTCTCTCTCTGTCTCCCTTTCTCTCCCCCTCTCTCTCTGTCTCTCTCTCCCTCTCTGTCTCTCTCTCCCTCTCTGTCTCTCCCTCCCTCTCTGTCTCTCTCTCTCTCTCTTTCTGCCTCTCCTTCTCGCTTGTTGTTGATGTTGTTGTTGTGTTATTTACAGTCAGTTTTGTTTTTCTGTTCCTATATCAGTTCGTGCAATCCTAAGAAGACTTCAGTTTGCCAGAGTGTCCATAAACTGCATGGTGGGTTGGTTAGTATTGCGGAAATCTGTCAAAAGTCCGGTCCGAAATATTCATAATTTTCTAGTATTTCAGTCTTGTCGTGGCACGGATAAGACGCCGCTCATCTGCCAATTCATCAGTTGTCCGCCGGTGACTGAGGGTGTGGGTTCGAATCTTGCCGCTCTCGCCGGCGGCGCGGCCCTTACAGTTCTCCCATGTTTGACAGGAAAATCAAACTTGAGCGTCTGTATAATTATAGTCATTCGCCGCCGCCGCCGCCGCGGACTCTGGATGAGACTGACAATAAACTGAGGTCCTGTGTGCAGCACGCACTTTGTGCACTGGATCAGGATCAGGGTCAGGATCAGGATAGATACGTCGCAGGGGCCAGAGCATGATCGTCCGTCGTCGCAACGGACTCAGTTGACAACAACCACCCCCCCGTCCCCCAACCCCCTCCCCCCTTGGAAAACAGTACAGCTGGCAAGAAACTTTTGACAGCCACCCGCTATGAATGCTGCGGTCGTCCCTGTTCTCGCAGTTTCTTCCTCCAGCTGATTCCCCGCGCATTCTGCTATTGTTTTTAGGCTACAAAAATGAGATATGTAGCTGGTCTGTCTTACATAATGGAATAATAAAGCCCGGCTTACTTTTTTTATTCAATGAAAGGTTTTCACTGAAAAAGAGCCTATGACAACAAAAGTGTTATCCTCTGGCGAAATTCTTAAGGGAAAAAAAATCCATTCAGGTAGGAACTGAAACATATACATGCGTGTACTCAAGGTCTGTCTTAACTCACTCAGTACGGCCAGTCCTCTCTTCTCCTCTACACAGACCCCTCAGATGTCCAGTGGGTGTCTGAATGACCCAACCTTTCGCTTCCGTCATCAGAATTGTGGCATTCTTTGTCAACATTCACCTCTTCAGTATAAGAGCCTTCCGCTTGCAATATTTTGATGATAGTTATTGGGGTGAAACGCTGTTAACGTCGTCTCTTTCGCCGTTCGTATGGAGAGAGTTAAATTAAGCGCGTTGGGTTATGTTGCTGTCATGTGTCTGCCTAGCGGATGTCGTGTAGTTTTTGGATTTGTCAGAACGCAGTGACGCCTTCTTGATAAACTGAAACTGAAATTACGACTCTTCACTTCGACTCTTGAGGAGGAGAAGAAGAAGACTCTTTCGACGTCATGAAAAACAAAGTCTCACTCTGTGAAGTGGATAATAATGATTAATCACAGAGTTGTCGTTCGTTACATGGCCGCTCACGTTCCAAAATGCGAGCAACCCGGCTGTTACTTTCTTTTTAGTGTCATTGATAACAATATACATTTTGTGCCATTTGATGCCAAGCAACGTGGAAAGAGCCCCAGACAGGGAAAATGTCGTGGAAAGAGAGGGACCAAGCGAAATGACGAAAATTGACGTCGAAGCGACAGTTGTGCATTGAGGCGAACCGTGTTCGCTCTTTCGTGACGTCTATCGCGATTTTTTTTTTATTTTTAACAAAAATCCATCCCCTTCTTTCTCACACCCACCCATACCTCACGTCACCACTACTTTCCTTGCATTCGCATGCGCCCCCCCAACACCCCCCCCCTCCACACACACACACACACACACACACACACACACACACACACACACACCCGCCCCCCTCGTACTCCTCCCCCAAAAGAGAACAAAGTGAAAATAAGTCAACCAGTAAGTTCGGTGACTTCAAAAAAGGCAGCCAATGGGGCTGAGCATTATACTTTGAACTAGTTCAAGCTATATTATGTTGACTGCCACATAAAACGTTTCCTATGGAAGCAGGCAGAAATACACATTTTTTAAATCAATGAGATTAAAAAATGTTTTCAACTGTTTACTTTCACCGTCGATGATGTGCACGGGAGCATGTCTTAGTTCTCCCAGGGCAATGGTTCCCCAGGTTAAGTCTTCAGGCTTATTTTCCCCCAGGACTTAGTTCCCCCAGGTGTAAGTCCCCAGGTCTGTGTTCCCCCAGGTCTGTCCCCAGGTCTATGTTCCCCCAGGTCTGTCCCCAGGCCTATGATCCCCCAGGTCTAAGTCCCCTGGCCTATGTTCCCCCAAGTCTGAGTACCCTGGCCTATGTTCCCCCAAGTCTAAGTACCCTGGTATATGTTCCCCCAGGTCTAAGTCCCCAGGCCTATGTTCCCCCAGGTCTAAGTCCCCTGGCCTATGTTCCCCCAGGTCTAAGTCCCCAGGCCTATGTTCCCCCAGATCTGTCCCCAGGCCCATGTTCCCCCAGGTCTAAGTCCCCTGGCCTATGTTCCCCCAGGTCTGTCCCCAGGCCTATGTTCCCCAAGGTCTGTCCCCAAGACTATGTTCCCCCAGGTCTATGTCCCCAGGCCCATGTTCCCCCAGGTCTAAGTCCCCAGGCCCATGTTCCCCCAGGTCTGTCCCCAGGCCTATGTTCCCCAAGGTCTGTCCCCAAGACTATGTTCCCCCAGGTCTAAGTCCCCAGGCCTATGTTCCCCTAGGTCTGTCCCCAGGACTTAGTTCCCCCAGGTCTAAGTCCCCAGGCCTATGTTCCCCTAGGTCTGTCCCCAAGACTATGTTCCCCCAGGTCTAAGTCCCCAGGCCTATGTTCCCCTAGGTCTGTCCCCAGGACTTAGTTCCCCCAGGTCTAAGTCCCCAGGCCTATGTTCCCCCAGGTCTAAGTCCCCAGGCCTATGTTCCCCCAGGTCTGTCCCCAGGACTGTGTTCCCCTAGGTCTGTCCCCAGGACTATGTTCCCCTAGGTCTGTCCCCAGGACTATGTTCCCCCAGGTCTAAGTCCCCAGGCCTATGTTCCCCCAGGTCTTTCCCCAGGCCTATGTTCCCCCAGGTCTGTCCCCAGGACTATGTTCCCCGAGGTCTAAGTCCACAGGCCTATGTTCCCCAAGGTCTGTCCCAAAGACTATGATCCACCAGGTCTGTCCCCAGGACTATGTTCCCCCAGGTCTGTCCCCAGGACTATGTTCCCCTAGGTCTGTCCCCAGGACTATGTTCCCCCAGGTCTGTCCCCAGGACTATGTTCCCCAAGGTCTGTCCCAAAGACTATGTTCCACCAGGTCTGTCCCCAGGACTATGTTCCACCAGGTCTGTCCCCAGGCCTATGTTCCCCAAGGTCTGTCCCCAGGACTATGTTCCACCAGGTCTGTCCCCAGGACTATGTTCCCCTAGGTCTGTCGCCAGGCCTATGTTCCACCAGGTCTGTCCCCAGGCCTATGTTCTCCCAGGTCTAAGTCCCCAGGCCTATGTTCCCCAAGGTCTGTCCCCAGGACTATGTTCCCCCAGGTCTGTCCCCAAGACTATGTTCCCCCAGGTCTAAGTACACAGGACTTAGTTCTCCCAGGTTTAAGTCCCCAGGCCTATGTTCCCCTAGGTCTGTCCCCAGGCCTATGTTCCACCAGGTCTGTCCCCAAGACTATGTTCCCCCAGGTCTAAGTCCCCAGGCCTATGTTCCCCCAGGTCTAAGTCCCCAGGCCTATGTTCCACCAGGTCTGTCCCCAGGACTATGTTCCACCAGGTCTGTCCCCAGGACTGTGTTCCCCAAGGTCTAAGTCCCCAGGACTATGTTCCCCAAGGTCTGTCCCCAGGACTATGTTCCCCCAGGTCTGTCTCCAGGACTATGTTCCCCTAGGTCTGTCCCCAGGCCTATGTTCCCCCAAGTCTAAGTCCCTAGAACTTATTTCCCTCAGGTCTAAGTCCCCAGGCCTATGTTCCCCCAGGCCTGTCCTCAGGCCTATGTTCCCCTAGGTCTGTCCCCAGGCCTATGTTCCCCTAGGTCTGTCCCCAGGCCTATGTTCCCCCAGGTCTGTCTCCAGGACTATGTTCCCATAGGTCTGTCCCCAGGCCTATGTTCCCCCAGGTCTAAGTCCCCAGGCCTATGTTCCCCCAGGTCAGTGTAGCGACGCGCTCTCCCTGGGGAGAGCAGCCCAAATTTCACACAGAGAAATCTGTTGTGACCAAAAAAAGAGAAAAAAAAAAGAAGAAAAAGTAATACAATAATACAAGCAAGCATATAGTCAATATCGGTTAGTTAATGGTCAGATCATTCCAAGACATCCCAATACTGAATAACCTTCGCAGAACAGCGCAATAATGAATAATACACATGACTGTTGGTACTGTGCAAATCATTGTTGTTGGATTGTGCTGTTCCGCCAAGTTTGTATTGATTTATGATACTGTAAAATGATAATCTAGGTGCCCATTACAGAAACAGGTTTGTATACATTAATTGTAGCAAAATGATAAAAGGCATGCAGACGCGTTACTTTTTTTTTTTTTTTTTTTTTCCAAACTTACCTTTTTTTGGTCAGTTAACTCTCTCCATACGAACGGCGAAAGAGACGACGTTAACAGCGTTTCACCCCAATTACCATCATCAAAATATTGCAAGCGGAAGGTTCTTATACTGAAGAGGTAAATGTTGACAAAGAAAACCACAATTCTGACGACGGAAGCCAAAGGTTGGGTCATTCAGACACCCACTGGACATCCGAGGGGTCTGTGTAGAGGAGAAGAGAGGAATAGCCGTACTGAGTGAGTTAAGGTTTTGCAACACAGTACTTCTTCTTCTTCTTTTTCTTCGTTCGTGGGCTGCAACTCCCACGTTCACTCTCATATGTACACGAGTGGGCTTTTACGTGTATGACCATTTGAACCCCGCCATGTAGGCAGCCATGCTCTGTTTTCGGGGGTCAACACAGTACCAATTACACATTTACAGTGTTAGTAATAGTTCTGCACAATTCAGAAATGATTAAACATGTGCATCTAGTGCCCTCACCCCCTCACCCCCTCTCCTCACACTCACCTCAGTCTTCGGCATAAAAAAAATTATTATTATTTAGTTAGTTATTTTATTATTATTATTATTATTATTATTATTATTTTGTACGCTTATAGTTTACTTCATCACGTTTTTGCGCCTTATACATATTAGTATTAGTAGTAGTAGTTCTTTTTTATGTATGTACTTATTTATTTATTTATTTATTTATTTATTATTTTATTTTATTTTATTTCTTCTCAAGGCCTGACTAAGCGCGTTGGGTTACGCTGCTGGTCAGGCATCTGCTTGGCAGATGTGGTGTAGCATATATGGATTAGTCCGAACGCAGTGACGCCTCCTTGAGCTACTGAAACTGAAACTGAAATCTGCCCATCTTTTTGTGTGTAATATGTTTAGATTGGAAAAAAAAAGGATACAGCAAAAAGAAGAATTGTTTTACTAGTTCGTGTGTATTGTATTGTATTGTATTGTACGTGTTACTGTTTGTCACAACAGATTTCTCTATGAAAATCTGGCCTGCTCCTCGCAGGGAGAGCAAGTTACTGCAGTTGCAAGGCCACTATATATATATATATATATATTTTTTTTTTTTTTTTTTTTTTTTTTTTTTTTCTTGCAATTGCGTTTCTTTGTCAAAATGAATTTTTCTACATAGTCTTGCCAGGGACAACCTCTTTTTTTTTCTTTTCTTTTCTTTTTCTTTTTTTTTTTTTTGCCATGGGTTCTTTTTAGTGCATTAAGTGCATGCTACACAGGGGACCTGGGTTTATCATCACATCCGAATGACTAGCATTCAGACCACCACTCCAGGTGTAGTGGAGGGGTGGGTCAGTGGGAGATAATGCTGATGAGTGTGGGATTTGAAGCAGTGCGCTCAAATTCTCGCGCTTCGTTTGGGGGCGTATTACCACCAGGCAACCCCTCTGTTATGAATTATTTCTCACTGTGTGCGTGTGTGCGTGTGTCTGTGTCTGTGTCTGTGTGTGTCTGTGTCTGTGTGTGTCTGTGTGTGTGTGCAGAAGATGGCACAGCTGGCTCTACAGAAACCGGCGCCAGAGTTCAGCGTCCAGGCTGTGGTCAACGGAGAGTTCAAGACGGTCAAGCTGACCGACTACCGGGGGAAATATGTGGTGCTGTTCTTCTACCCTCTGGATTTGTGAGTGCTTGTGTACTGACTGAGTCTGTCTGTCGTGGGGTTGTGGCTCTGTTAGTGCTTGTGTACTGACTGAGTCTGTCTGTCGTGGGGTTGTGGCTCTGTTAGTGCTTGTGTACTGACTGAGTCTGTCTGTCGTGGGGTTGTGGCTCTGTTAGTGCTTGTGTACTGACTGAGTCTGTCTGTCGTGGGGTTGTGGCTCTGTTAGTGCTTGTGTACTGACTGAGTCTGTCTGTCGTGGGGTTGTGGTTCTGTTAGTGCTTGTGTACTGACTGAGTCTGTCTGTCGTGGGGTTGTGGTTCTGTTAGTGCTTGTGTACTGACTGTGTCTGTCTGTCGTGGAGTTGTGGCTCTGTTAGTGCTTGTGTACTGACTGAGTCTGTCTGTCGTGGGGTTGTGGTTCTGTTAGTGCTTGTGTACTGACTGTGTCTGTCTGTCGTGGGGTTGTGGCTCTGTTAGTGCTTGTGTACTGACTGAGTCTGTCTGTCGTGGGGTTGTGGCTCTGTTAGTGCTTGTGTACTGACTGTGTCTGTCTGTCGTGGGGTTGTGGCTCTGTTAGTGCTTGTGTACTGACTGAGTCTGTCTGTCGTGGGGTTGTGGCTCTGTTAGTGCTTGTGTACTGACTGTGTCTGTCTGTCGTGGGGTTGTGGCTCTGTTAGTGCTTGTGTACTGGCTGTGTCTGTTGTGAGGTTGTGGCTGAGTCTACCTTAACACGGTAGAGCATACCCAGATTCAAACTCTCGACTGTTGGCCGCCGTTCTTTCTCTGTCTCTGGACCTTGCAATTGGAATGAACTTCCTCTTTCGCTTCGTCAAGTCTCCGCAGTCAGCTCTTTCAAGTCTGGCCTTAAAACCCACCTCTTCCCAAAATAGCCTCCCTTCCCTGCCTCTTCCTTGTCTTTAGTTTCTCCAGTTTGGGAGTTATGCGTGCGTGAGAATGACTGGTGCGAAAGCGCTTAGATTTGTCTATGCACAAGATTCAGCGCTATATAAGTACCATTATTATTATTATTAATTCACCTACCTGGGCAGCGTCATATCGAACGACGCTACAGTGACCAAAGATGTGGACAACCGCCTCTCAAAGGCAAGCAGTGCATTTGGCCGCCTCAAAAAAGGAGTATGGAAAAACCACTCCTTGCAACTCTCCACAAAGATGCAAGTCTGCCGAGCTGCTGTACTGTCAACACTGCTATATGGATCAGAGGCATGTGTGCTGTACTGTCAACACTGCTGTATGGATCAGAGGCATGTGTGCTGTACTGTCAACACTGCTATATGGATCAGAGGCATGGGTGCTGTACTGTCAACACTGCTGTATGGATCAGAGGCATGGGTGCTGTACTGTCAACACTGCTGTATGGATCAGAGGCATGGGTGCTGTACTGTCAACACTGCTATATGGATCAGAGGCATGGGTGCTGTACTGTCAACACTGCTATATGGATCAGAGGCATGGGTGCTGTACTGTCAACACTGCTGTATGGATCAGAGGCATGGGTGCTGTACCGGAAACAAACAAAGCGGCTGGAGCAGTTCCATATCGAACGATGCTACAGTGACCAAAGATGTGGACAACCTCCTCTCAAAGGCAAGCAGTGCATTTGGCCGCCTCCAGAAAAGAGTATGGAAAAACCACTCCTTGCGACTCTCCACAAAGATGCAAGTCTACCGAGCTGCTGTACTGTCAACACTGCTATATGGATCAGAGGCATAGGTGCTGTACTGTCAACACTGCTGTATGGATCAGAGGCATGTGTGCTGTACTGTCAACACTGCTATATGGATCAGAGGCATGGGTGCTGTACTGTCAACACTGCTGTATGGATCAGAGGCATGGGTGCTGTACTGTCAACACTGCTGTATGGATCAGAGGCATGGGTGCTGTACTGTCAACACTGCTGTATGGATCAGAGGCATGGGTGCTGTACTGTCAACACTGCTGTATGGATCAGAGGCATGGGTGCTGTACTGTCAACACTGCTATATGGATCAGAGGCATGGGTGCTGTACTGTCAACACTGCTATATGGATCAGAGGCATGGGTGCTGTACTGTCAACACTGCTGTATGGATCAGAGGCATGGGTGCTGTACTGTCAACACTGCTGTATGGATCAGAGGCATGGGTGCTGTACTGTCAACACTGCTATATGGATCAGAGGCATGGGTGCTGTACTGTCAACACTGCTGTATGGATCAGAGGCATGGGTGCTGTACTGTCAACACTGCTATATGGATCAGAGGCATGGGTGCTGTACTGTCAACACTGCTATATGGATCAGAGGCATGTGTGCTGTACTGTCAACACTGCTATATGGATCAGAGGCATGGGTGCTGTACTGTCAACACTGCTGTATGGATCAGAGGCATGGGTGCTGTACTGTCAACACTGCTGTATGGATCAGAGGCATGGGTGCTGTACTGTCAACACTGCAGTATGGATCAGAGGCATGGGTGCTGTACTGTCAACACTGCTGTATGGATCAGAGGCATGGGTGCTGTACTGTCAACACTGCTGTATGGATCAGAGGCATGGGTGCTGTACTGTCAACACTGCTGTATGGATCAGAGGCATGTGTGCTGTACTGTCAACACTGCTGTATGGATCAGAGGCATGGGTGCTGTACTGTCAACACTGCTATATGGATCAGAGGCATGGGTGCTGTACTGTCAACACTGCTAAATGGATCAGAGGCATGGGTGCTGTACTGTCAACACTGCTATATGGATCAGAGGCATGGGTGCTGTACTGTCAACACTGCTGTATGGATCAGAGGCATGGGTGCTGTACTGTCAACACTGCTGTATGGATCAGAGGCATGGGTGCTGTACCGGAAACAAACAAAGCGGCTGGAGCAGTTCCATCAGAGATGCCTTCGGTCTATCATGGGCATCAAGTGGAAGGACTACATAACGAACATAGAAGTCCTAGAAAGAGCTCAACTGCAAAGCATCGAGTCAATGCTCATGCTAAAACAACTTCGCTAGGCAGGTCACATCACCCGGATGCCTGACACTCGCATGCCGAAAGCAGTATTCTATGGGGAGTTGGTCCAAGGCAAACGCAATACAGTCAGAGAATTTAGTAAAAATGTAAATGAATGACTAAGTAAATAATAAATAAAGATATAAAAAAAGAGAAGAAAAAGTGGTCTCCTCTTACCAGGGGAATTTTAAGGATTCAGAAGTAATAAACACATTTTAAAAAAAGTAGCACAAAAACTTAGAATTGATACAGAAAGAAAGACATTAGTAGATGAAAAATTGTAGCACAAAAATACAAACTATCATTATTTCATTGATACAGAAAGAAAGACATCAGTGGATGTCTCTGTGGCACTTGTGAGTGAAGTGCTAAGTTGTCTGGGACGTCAGCTGACAGTTTTATTCACTGGCACGGAACGGGTTAACGAGGCAGTTGTATGAGAACAGAATCTGCCGTTTTCATTTCAGTCAAACCCGTCTCCTGTCCTTCCACTGTGATACATAGCGTAAAGCACAGAGCGGCTGGCGTGTTGTCTTGTTTAACTCACTCAGTACGGCCAGTCCTCTCTTCTCCTCTACACAGACCCCTCGGATGTCCAGTGGGTGTCTGAATGACCCAACCTTCAGCTTCCGTCGTCAGAATTGTGGTATTCTTTGTCAACATTCACCTCTTCAGTATAAGAGCCTTCCACTTGCAATATTTTGATGGTGGTAATTGGGGTGAAACGCTGTTAACGTCGTCTCTTTCGCCGTTCGTATGGAGAGAGGGTAATGACTTCAACAGCTGTGTCCAAGAAATAGAGGAGAGAGGGGGGTGGACAATGTCAGTGGAGAGGTGGAGGTGGGGGAAGGGAGTGTGTGGAGTGATGGCCTACAGGTAACGCGTCCGCCTAGGAAGATAGTCAGGCCTTGAGAAAAAAAAAAAGAAAGAAGTAAATAGTTATTTTTTAATTTTTGTTTGTTTTATTTTTTAATTTTTAGTTATTATTATTATTCTTTATTTATTTATTTTTTATTTTATTTTATGTATTTATTATTATATTTTTAATTTTTTGTACGCTTATTGTTGACTTCATCAAGTTTTTGCGCCTTATACATATTATTATTATTAGTAGTAGTTCTTTTTTTTATGTATCTCTCTCTCTCTCTCAGTCTCTCTCTCTCTCTCTCTCTCTCTCTCTCTCTCTCTCTCTCTCTATATATATATATATATATATATATATGTACATGACAGTAGAGCCACGCTTTGCAGCAGTCTTTACCTTTCCCCACGTCATTGCAGCATATATATATATATACATAACTCATAACAACAGTAGAGCCATGTTTTGTGGCACTGTAAGCAGCTGACAAGTTTGCCACATCCACTAACCACCCCCCCTGTGTGTGTGTGTGTGGTTTGCAGCACGTTTGTGTGCCCCACGGAGATCATCGCCTTCAGTGACCGTGCAGAAGAGTTCCGCTCCGTCAACTGCGAGGTCCTGGCCGCTTCCACCGACAGTGTCTTCTCTCACCTCGCCTGGTGGGACTTCTTCTTCTTCTTCTTCTTCTTCTGCGTTCGTGGGCTTCAACTCCCACGTTCACTCGTATATACGCGAGTGGGCTTTTTACGTGTATGACCGTTTTTACCCCGCCATATAGGCAGCCATACTCCGCTTTCGGGGGTGTGCATGCTGGGTATGTTCTTGTTTCCACAACCCACCGAACACTGACATGGATTAAAGGATCTTTAACGTGCGTATTTGATCTTATGCATGCGTATACACACGAAGGGGGTTCAGGCACTGGCAGGTCTGCACATATGTTGACCTGGGAGATCGTAAAAATCTCCACCCTTTACCCACCAGGCGCCGTCACCGTGATTCGAACCCCGGGACCCTCAGATCGAAAGTCTAACGCTTTAACCACTCGGCTATGGCGCCCGTCGCCTGGTGGGTTCTTTCTTCTGTATTTTGGATTGATTGATTGATTGATATGGATACTTATATAGCGCCTATCCTTGGTCGGAGACCAAGCTGTAAGCGCTTTACAAACACGGAGTCATTTACACAACAGGCTGCCTACCTGGGTAGAGCCGACTGACAGCTGCTGTTGGGCGCTCATCATTCGTTTCCTGTGTCATTCAATCAGATGTCAGGCACGCACACTGCACACTCAGACAGACATGTAACATTTAACATTTTATGTGTATGACCGTTTTGTTTATTTACCTCGCCATGTAGGCAGTCATACACCGTTTTCGGGGTGTGCATGCTGGGTACGTTCTTGTTTCCATAACCCACCGAACGCTGACATGGATTAAAGGATCTTTAACGTGTGTATTTGATCTTGTGATTGGGTATACACACTGGCAGGTCTGCACATATGTGAGATTCGAACCTGGGACACTCAGATTGAAAATCCAACGCTTTAACCATTCAGCTATAGCGCCCGTCGGCTGTTTTGGGGGCCCGGGGGGTGTGGGGGGGGGGTTGGAATGGCAGGCGGGGGTGGGGGGCGGGGGTGGGGGGTCGGAGGGGGTTGGGATGGGGGGTGGAGATGGGTGGGTTCAGGGTGGAGGAAGGAGAGGGATGGGAAGTGGGGGGTGGGGGTGGGTGGGTTCAGGGTGGAGGAAGGAGAAGGATGGAGAGTGGGGGGTGGGGGTGGGTGGGTTCAGGGTGGAGGAAGGAGAGGGATGGGAAGTGGGGGGTGGGGGTGGGTGGGTTCAGGGTGGAGGAAGGAGAGGGATGGAGAGTGGGGGGTGGGGGTGGGTTCAGGGTGGAGGAAGGAGAGGGATGGAGAGTGGGGGGTGGGGGTGGGTTCAGGGTGGAGGAAGGAGAGGGATGGAGAGTGGGGGGTGGGGGTGGGTGGGTTCAGGGTGGAGGAAGGAGAGGGATGGAGAGTGGGGGGTGGGGGTGGGTGGGTTCAGGGTGGAGGAAGGAGAGGGATGGAGAGTGGGTGGTGGGGGTGGGTGGGTTCAGGGTGGAGGAAGGAGAGGGATGGAGAGTGGGGGGTGGGGATGGGTGGGTTCAGGGTGGAGGAAGGAGAGGGATGGAGAGTGGGGGGTGGGGGTGGGTTCAGGGTGGAGGAAGGAGAGGGGTGGAGAGTGGGGGGTGGGGGTGGGTGTGTTCAGGGTGGAGGAAGGAGAGGGATGGAGAGTGGGGGGTGGGGGTGGGTGGGTTCAGGGTGGAGGAAGGAGAAGGATGGAGAGTGGGGGGTGGGGGGGTGGGTTCAGGGTGGAGGAAGGAGAGGGGTGGAGAGTGGGGGGTGGGGGGGGTGGGTTCAGGGTGGAGGAAGGAGAGGAATGGAGAGTGGGGGGTGGGGGTGGGTTCAGGGTGGAGGAAGGAGAGGGATGGAGAGTGGGGGGTGGGGGTGGGTTCAGGGTGGAGGAAGGAGAGGGATGGGAAGTGGGGGGTGGGGGTGGGTGGGTTCAGGGTGGAGGAAGGAGAAGGATGGAGAGTGGGGGGTGGGGGTGGGTGGGTTCAGGGTGGAGGAAGGAGGGGTGGAGAGTGGGGGGTGGGGGTGGGTTCAGGGTGGAGGAAGGAGAGGGATGGAGAGTGGGGGGTGGGGGTGGGTTCAGGGTGGAGGAAGGAGAGGGATGGAGAGTGGGGGGTGGGTGGGTTCAGGGTGGAGGAAGGAGAGGGATGGGAAGTGGGAGGCTTGATGTTAGCGTAAAATTTGTTTGTTACTTTAATGGGCAAGTTTTTGTTTCTCTCTCTCTCTCTCTGTGTCTCTCTCTATCAGTCTGTCTCTGCCTCTGTCTCTCTCTCTCTCACTCACACACATTCACATATTATTTTAGACATGTGAGGATGGGGGGGTGGGGGTCGGGGGTGGGGTTTGTGATTGGAATGGAGGGGCTTTATATCAGCACACACATACACACACACACACACACACACACACAAAGAATGGTGTAATTGTTATTTTACTGCATTAGTTGTTTTTTTTTTAAATCACAAAAAATTAATTCACATTTATATTACTGTTTCAGTTAATTAAGACATACTAGGAAGCAAAAAAAAAGAACACAATCACACGTTACACAGAGGATAGGAGAAAGAGAAAAAAGAAAGAAAAAAGGAACAGTAGCCAGGACTTGAGATACTAGCATACAAACACACAGTTACAAAAGACAGACAGCAGACATTTCAACTGATATATATGACAGTCAGTCTTGTCCGACTATGACCATCAGAACAGCAGAGGAGGCAACTGCTGTTCTGACTATTTGGGCTAGAATTTGATTACAGTGGAGAGTGTCTTGCCCAAGTACATCCCCACTCTCTCGGCCAAGAGGGTTTTAGGACAGTCGGCGTTGGGATGGTTCCCAAAGGCCAACCAGCCCACAAGGCCGCAGCACTAAGAGCCAGTGCAATTTCGCCTCCTAGTTTGAGAGTCATAGTCCTTCACAAAAGACTAAGCTGTAAATGGTTTCCCATTGACTGGAGAAACCATTGATAATACAGCTCTCACTTTGCTGTTGGCCCAAATGTAAACTTATGTCAATCTGTGATATAAGCCGAGTGTTGGGCCTTGAACTGAACCAGCTACTTAATTAACCAAACCTTATAGGCAATGAACTGCATGATTTCTAAAGAACCTGAATTATATGATTTCTAAAGGACCTGAATTGCCATCACAAAATGCAGCTGGAGAATTATGTACAGTTTTTGACGATAGAATATTCAAGATTTTCAGTACCAAAAAAAATAAAGTTCCTTTTAACAGACTTATAGAATAATGAATATGTCTCCATATCTATGTAATACTGATATTATTTAATAATGATTGTTAAGTTTATAAATTGTGTGTGTGTGTGTGTGTGTGTGTGTGTGTGTGTGAATATATACATATTGTGTGTGTGTACAAGGTACATATGGTCATATGTGTGACATCAGTGTGTGTGTGTGTGTGTGTGTGTGTGAATATATATATATTGTGTGTGTGTACAAGGTACATATGTGTGATATCAGTGTGTGTGTGTGTGTGTGTGTGTGTGTGTGTGTGTGTATCTGTGTGTGTTGTGTGTGTGTGTGTGTGTGTGGTGTGTGTGTGTGTGTGTGTGTGTGTGTGTGTTTCAGGGTGAACACCCCGAGGAAGCAGGGCGGTCTGGGCAACATGAAGATCCCCCTACTGGCCGACAAAGACCTACAGCTGTCCCGGCAGTACGGCTGTTTGAAGGAGGACGAGGGCATCGCCTTCAGGTCGGTGACCCCCGCTGACCCCTGACCCTGAACCCTAACCACTGCCCACAAACTCTTACAATACAATACAATACAATACAATACATTACAATACAATACAATACAATACATTACAATACAATACATCTTTGTTAATCTGTTTGGAAATTTAAGTGTGCATAAGATAAGAATAACTTTATTATCTCCAACTGGAGAAATTTGGTCAGGTGCATTATCACAACATAGACAAGTAAACAACATGGGGACCATAACTGTAAAAGCCAACAACAGCCCCTACAAATATTACGAAGATACAAATGTAAAAAATATATCACATACATCGTTTCATACATACATCCACACACTGCAGGTAATAACTAGTATTCTTAATGTAAAAACAGAAAGAATAAAGAAACATTATTTGAATATAATTATAAACATAGCCTAGCATCGACAGGCTCGTCACTCACCCTTCACAATATCTCAGCCCACAGCCATGTCCAGCACACTGACAACTCGACAAAGGTTGGACAAAAGATCAAAAGCAACCTATAAAGCTAAATGTACACAAGGAAGTAATACAACACAGCGGATTCATTTCCCACTCATACACTTAAGTCCCCTTACCTTCCACACACACACACACACACACACACACACACACACACACACACACGCACACACACACACACACACACACACACACACACACACACACACACACACACACATGACCCCTTGACAGAAAACTCTAACCCTTGTTCCAAACCATTGCCTGCAAACCCTTGACCCTAAGCTCTAACCGTTACCCAAAAGCCCTCACCCCAAACGCTAAACCCTAGCCCAAACCTAAAAGCGAAACGCCTTAGAACCCTGAACCCTGTCCCTGTACCCAAAGCCTAGTCCTCAACCCAGACCCAACCTTAGCCCAGCCCTAACCCTAGACTGTTGGCCGCCGTTCTTTCTCTGTTTCTGGACCTTGCGACTGGAATGAACTTCCTCTTTCGCTTCGTCAAGTCTCCACACTCAGCTCTTTCAAGTCTGGCCTTAAAACCCACCTCTTCCCAAAATAGCCTCCCTTGCCTGCCTCTTCCTTGTCTTTAGTTTCTACAGTTTTAGAGTTATGCATGCGTGTGAATGACTGGTGCGAAAGCGCTTTGATTTGTCTCTGCACAAGATCCAGCGCTATATAAATACCATTATTATTATTATTATTATTATAGACCAACCCTGATCCCAGTCCTAAACCTGAACCCAGTGCCCAGATCCTAAACATAATCCCAACCCTAAACTTTAACTCAAAACCATAACCCAAAGCCTTAACCTAACCCTAACACCTTGGGTGTGTGAAACAGCCTCAGAGAGCCTTTCTAATGCTGCACCACCTTCTAAACAAATCTGCATTGTTACACACATACCGGTACATACAGTTTCAGTTTCTCAAGGAGGCGTCATTGAGTTCAAGCAAATCCATCACACACAACACCACACTTACTGGGCAGAAGTCTGACCAACAACATAAACTGATATGCTGAACCAGGCCTTGAGTACATGAATAATACTGTCTCTTTTTTGTGTGTGCATCTATCACTGTAGATTTCTACTACAGAATTTTCCCAGATAACAACACTTAAAAGTCCTTAAAGATATTTTGATAAAAATGACCATGTTTGTAAAGTTTCTATTTTCAGGACTTTTTTTTCTGAACAGAACAAACAACCCCCCAAAACATTGTTTCTGTCAGTTATCATTACACAACTGAATTCAAACTTTAAAGTAAAATAATGATTTAAAATACAAACAAACAACCCCCCCAAAAAAAACAACAACAACAACAACAAAACAATTCTGCAAGAATCTTTCCAAATGAAGCCAATTTGTAGCCAATGGTGATTCGTTGAAGGGGCATAAGCATGTACTCAGCATACCATGCATTCCATCCCAGTTCCTTGATGCAATCATTCAACATTTTTGGCCAAAATGGGGCTTAAAGGTGGAGTGATGGCCTAGAGGTAACGCATCCGCCTAGGAAGCGAGAGAATCTGAGCACTCTGGTTCGAATCACGGCTCAGCTGCCAATATTTTCTCCCCCTCCACTAGACCTGGAGTGGTGGTCTGGACGCTAGTCATTCGGATGAGACGATAAACCGAGGTCCCGTGTGCAGCATGCACTTAGCGCACGTAAAAGAACCCACAGCAACAAAAGTGTTGTTCCTGGCAAAATTATGTAGAAAAATCCACTTCGATAGAAAAAACAAATAAAACTGCACGCAGGAAAAAATACAAAAAAATGGGTGGCGCTGTAGTGTAGTGACGCGCTCTCCCAGGGGAGAGCAGCCCGAATTTCACACAGAGAAATTTGTTGTGATAAAAAGAAATACAAATACAAAATGTTTTTAGAACAATTCAAAATTTCAATATTAAAAATCTGGCGTGAGCCCTATGATAAGGCTGTTATCCTGTAACACTATTTTTTTCTTTCAGTTTGAAGGGTTTTGTGACAGGCGCAATAGCTGAGTGGTTAAAGTGTTGGACTGTCAATCTGAGGGTCCCGGGTTCGAATCACGGTGACGGCGCCTGGTGGGTAAAGGGTGGAGATTTTTACGATCTCCCAGGTCAACATATGTGCACGTGCAGACCTGCTAGTGTCTGAACCCCCTTCGTGTGTATATGCAAGCAGAAGATCAAATACGCACGTTAAAGATCCTGTAATCCATGTCAGCGTTCGGTGGGTTATGGAAACAAGAACATACCCAGCATGCACACCCCCGAAAACGGAGTATGGCTGCCTACGTGGCGGGGTAAAAATGGTCATACACGTAAAAGTCCATTTGTGTGCATACGAGTGAACGCAGAAGAGGAAGAAGGGTTTTGCTCTTTGTGAGGCTTTAGCTGCTGTGTATTTCTGTATGCAGGTTGCATGGGTGTACATTGTTGGTATTGTATTGTTTTGTATTGTACTGGTATTGTATTACTCTCCCCAGGGAGAGCACGTCGCTGCACTGAGAGCACCACCCACTTTTTGACTCACTTGTGTAAACAAAGTGAGTCTATGTTTTAACCCGGTGTTCGGTTGTCTGTGTGTGTGTGTGTGTGTGTGGTAAACTTTAACATTGATATTTTCTCTGCAAATACTTTGTCAGTTGACACCAAATTAGGCATAAAAATAGGAAAAATTCAGTTCTTTCCAGTCATCTTGTTTAAAACAATATTGCACCTCTGGGATGGGCACAAAAAAATAATAAAAGAAACCAAATTATATGCAAACTGCATTTACTGTTATATTTATATTTTTTGTATTCTCTAAACTTGGCACTTTGATCTGGTATTCTGACACAACAACAAGAGCAGTCATTATTATCATTTTTTGTTCAAAGAGGAACTTCTTTTGCTAAGCATGGAAGTTTTATTTATTTTGCAAACGTTTTGGTGCAGATAGTAAAAAAGGGAAATTAATCTGTAATTAATGCTAGGGGACTTAATTTGCTTTAAACTGATCTTTCTCATCTTAAACATTACATTTTGAAATTATATTCAATACATAAAAAGCTTGTGTGTTTTACTCTCAGTCACAAGTGAGTCTTGAAGGCCTTGCCTCTCTTGTTAATGTTTTCTTTCCCTGCCTGCAGTTTGTTTTCCTATCAAAGTGGGTTTTTCTACAGAATTTTGCCAGGGACAACCCTTTTGTTGCCGTGGGTTCTTTTACTTGCACTAGGTGCTTGCTGCACTTAGGACCTTGGTTTATCGTCTCATCTGAATGACCAGTATGGGACACTGGACTTAGACCTTTAACAAAGTGTTGAGAATGTTTGACCATTTCATTGCTGAAGAAGACAAATGTCCCATCACTTTTTCATTGGAAAGGTCATCGTCTGATCCATTTCTTTGTTAGCTTGGACATGGCGTGCAACCAACCTTGGTGACAAGTTGATTATCATCAAATGGTCAGTTCAATAATCAGAATAGGCCAGAAAAATCACACATGCAGCCTCAAGGCACTTTCAGCAGTTGAAGAGTTTTTGAATTTTACACACTGAATGATGATACTTTCTTCTTCTTCTTTCGTGGACTGCAACCCCCACGTTCGCTCATATTATTACACAAGTGGGCTTTTGCATGTATGACCGTTTTTACCCCGCCATGTAGGGGTGTGCATGCTGGATATGTTCTTGTTTCCATAACCCACCGAACGCTGACTTGGATTACAGGATGTTTAACGTGTGTATTTGATCTTCTGCTTGCGTATACACACGAAGGGGGTTCACACACAAGCAGGTCTGCACATATTTTATTTCCACCCTTTACCCACCAGGTGCCGTTACCAAGATTCAAACTCAGGACCCTCAGATTGAAAGTTCAACGCTTTAACCAGTCGACTGTCATACTTTGTTTATTTTTATCATGGCTGATTGACACCTTTATTCTGTGTAGGGAGGACAAATATTCTTTATATGTGTGTGTGTGTTTGTGTACATGTATATATGTGTATATGTGTGTGTGTATATGTATGCATATGTAAAACTGACATGATAATATATATATATATATATATATATATATATATATATTATCATGTCAGTCTTACATATGCATATTTTAGCCATTGTCATGTTAAACTTTGTAGACTTTATACATATTTTACGACACTTAGTCTTAAATTTCTTTTTTTTTCTTTTTTATTGTGAAGCGCGGGGAGCCCCATCTGAGATGGGGGTACTGCGCTATATAAACCTACATTTTATTATTATTATTAATGATTGGGTGGGTAAAGACATTTTGTCCTGTTGTCTATGTATTGTATTGTATTGTATTGTATTGTATTGCATGATGTCATGGTAGATTTCTCCATGTTAGACTCAGGCTACTGTCCCCAGGGAAAGCGTGTTGCTGCAGTGCAGTGCTTTACTTTTGTGTCTGCCTACATGTGTATTTGATTTCCTGTCAGGGTGGGTTTTTCTGCTGACTCTTGCCAGGGACAACCCTTTGTCGCCATGGGTTTTTTTATGTGCCCCCCAAGTGCATGCCACACACAGGGGATCATCTCATCCGAATGACTAGCGTCCAGACCACCACTCAAGGTCTGGTTGAGGGAGAGAAAATATTTAAGTCCAAGTTTAGCATCCAAAATTATTGCACCTAATTTATGTGCATGTATGAAACGGTATTACCATTAGTTGATGTTGTAACCCATTTTGGGTGGATTTCAACTCATATTTTATGTTATTTTACTAAATTTTGATGCGGATTTAGTCACTAAACTAACGTGCTACAATATTGCTTTTTTCCGTTTTTCGTCCTACAAACCATGGAAATGGAACCAATAGCTGCCGTAATTTAGGATGCCAAAATTGGACATTACCAGAAAATACTGTCACGTGTGGGATTTCTAACTTGAGCTCTCAGATCGTCTCGTTTCCTAGCCGGACGTTTCACAACAAGGCAGTCAATTCACATGTGTTGTATGTAAAAGCCCGTGGTGTGTGTGAGTTCAGGGGTCTGTTCATCATTGACGACAAGGGCAACCTGCGACAGATCACCATCAACGACCTGCCTGTGGTGTGTGTGAGTTCAGGGGTCTGTTCATCATTGACGACAAGGGCAACCTGCGACAGATCACCATCAATGACCTGCCCGTGGGCCGCTCTGTGGACGAGACGTTGAGACTGGTGCAGGCCTTCCAGTTCACTGACGCCCATGGTGAAGGTAGGAACCTGGGGGGGCTGGCTTGGACCCATGCAGTTCCAGTTTCAGTTTCTCAAGGAGGCATTACTGTGTTTGGACAAATACACAACCACTGCACCTCATCTGCTAGGAAGATGCCCTACCAGCAGTGTAACCCAACGTGCTTCGGCCTTGAGTGCATGCATATATATATATTTATATATATATATATATATATATATATATATATTTGTGTACCTATCAAAGCCGACTTCTTCTCTTTGATTATGTCCTCTATTTTGCCAGAGGACATTTTTGTTGCCATGGGTTCTTTTTCAGTGTGCAAACTACGTGCTACTTACAGGACCTCGGTTTAACGCCTCATCTGAATGACCACATGGTCAGATCGATTTTCCTGTCAAATTTGGGAGAAAGCGTTAAAGTGGGAATGGAACCCACATCCTCACAGACACTGTTGCCAGATTAGTGCCTTACCATTCTGCCACCTTCCTCCTCTACAGGCTGGAACACTTTCTTTTTTTTCTGTGTTTTGGTTTTTGTGCCCAGAATTTTGGACATTGTGTTTTCTGTATTTCCATATGAGCAATTTTGTGATTTTTGTTGTAAGTGTTTTCCCCATTTTACTTTGTTCTTCCAACAAGGCACGCATTTTGGTTCAGTTGCTGAACAATTTTCAGAATGACAGAAACATCCACCCATTGTGGCCCAGGTTTTGAATCTGTCAGTAGATCTCTCTGCTTCTTATATTCTCATGTCTGCGCGCGTGCGCGCGTGTGTGTGTGACATCAATTCTGTTTAGGTGTATCCGTTGCAACTTGTCTGTCAAGACTGGTAGATGTATTAGTATTTCCTGCGATTTGTGTTCTGGTGTAACTGCTACATGAGTGTGGTAAGAGACATATTTCATTTTAGTATGAATGTTGGAAATGCGCTGATCTTCTCCAAAGAGAGTTTATCCCAAAGAAATAGTTGAATCCCAAATCAGTTTTTTTAATTTTTGCAATTGTTGAGAGCAGGGAAAGAGAGCACTGTTTTGAAAGCAGATGGCGGGCACAATAGCCGAGTGGTTAAAGCGTTGGACTTCAATCTGAGGGTCCCGGGTTCGAATCACGGTGACGGCACCTGGTGGGTAAAGGGTGGAGATTTTTCCGATCTCCCTGGTCAACATATGTGCAGACCTGCTAGTGTCTGAACCCCCTTCATGTGTATACGCAAGCAGAAGATCAAATACGCACGTTAAAGATCCTGTAATCCATGTCAGCGTTCGGTGGGTTATGGAAACAAGAACATACCCAGCATGCACACCCCCGAAAGCGGAGTATGGCTGCCTACATGGCGGGTTAAAAACGGTCATACACGTAAAAGCCCACTCGCACATATACGAGTGAACGTGGGAGTTGCAGCCCACGAACACAGAAGAAGAAGAAGGCAGAGATTTGTCAAAAAGATTACAAGATGACACCGATTATGTATCTATTTTTATCACCAAGTTCAAGTGTTGTAATTGCTGCTAACACTTTATAATTTTGGTGTATAATATCAATCATGTTAGTACTTCATATCCCCCATACCCCAACACAGTTCGAAGGATTAGATATTCTCGATTCTTGAGCATGCATGCATGTGTCACAATTTGTACATCAACACTGGTTGGAGGGTGGCGCCGTGGCGGTCAGTTAGGCATCAGACTTCTGATCCTGTGTTAACGGGCTGGATCAGGGTTTGAGTCCCCGTTATGACACAGCGTTGTGTCCCCAGGAAAAGCACTTCACTCGTTTTTCTCGCTCCACCCCTGTGTGAAGTGGTACCCCGCTTCAGTCAGGGAAAGTTAGAATGGCAGAAGGAGACGATTGGGCACTGCCTTCCAACACCCAGCCCTTGATACAGTGGATATAACATCACTGCTGCAATGGCTGTATACATGCATCTGATTCCATCTCTGCTTTTCACATTTCACTAAAAAACCCATCTTTTTAAAACCAATCTACAAGCACTCTCAGCTTCCTTCTTCTCCAACTCCCCCCCCCCCCCCCTATTCCTGCCAGCTCTCTTTGTATGCATGACCAATGAGAGAGGGAGAGAGGGGGTGGGGGAGGGAGGGGTTTGGAGAAAGAGTGGTCATGAATGATTTATATCATTTTGTAACTTATTCTTTCAAGTAAAGTGCCTTGAACTCTTAGAGAGAAAGGTTGCTATATAAATGTACATTATTATCATTATTATATATTTTTTTTTAATTACTATAATCATTATTATTATTTATTATTGTAATGCTGCATGACCTTTAACCCTTCGTTCGTTCATTCATTTACAGTCTGTTCATCTTAGATGATGATTCAACCCTTTACCACTGATTTCGCCTTGTTTTGTGCAGTATGCCCAGCGGGGTGGAAGCCAGGGAAGGACACCATCAAGCCCAACGTGAAGGACAGCAAAGCCTACTTCTCCAAGTCCAACAACTGACACAGCGGGTGTCCCTGCATCATCACCCCTCCTCTCCCTCCCCCTGGGCTCTGTCATAGGTTTTTCAAAGAGCATGGCTTCCACAACAGATCGTAGATGAACTTCTTTCTCCCACTGCCTCCTTGGGTCTTTTTTTTTGTGTGGGTCTTGTTCATAGCAAAACCTGTATCAACGAAGCTTTAAGTAACACACCACGGTGACTTGCTGTGTGAATGATTTTCATGGGCTTCAGTTTATTTACAGAAGAGTATATGGCCGATTTTTCTTTCATGGACACTGAAACCAACACAAGCACACACACACAAAAATCAACACACACACACAAAGCAGCACTAACACATAAACCAAACCATCACTAACACACACAAAAACCAACACACACACACACACAAAGCAACACTAACACATAAACCAAACCATCACTGACAGTAACACACACACTTGCCAAACCTTCACCCCAAAACTAACAGTAGCACACACACTTCACCATGTCCTGCTAATCTGGGCTTCTGTGAGCTTCATCCTCCTGTCAGCGTTTAGTTTTTCCGCTGGATGGTCAGTTTGGGTAGAAAGGAGAGAGCCATTCATTTCTCTTGAACTCTTATCATCTTTATCATCATCATCTCAAACAGCATCAACATTTACTCAGCCATCACTTGCATGTTAGCTGTCACTAGTATGTGGTTGATGGGAACACGTACCGTTTTATCTGAAGGGTATTTGTATAATTGTAATTCAATGTCGCTGTGTGAGTAGAAAATAAAATAATGAACATAAAAAGAAGAAGAAAAAAGTTCTGCTGGCTTCATTGTTTGGATTGTCGGCAAGTCATTTAACACACCAAGTGTAATTTTCTGGGGGGTTGGGGGGGAACTCACTCAGTACGGCCAGTCCTCTCTTCTCTACACAGACCCCTCAGATGTCCAGTGGGTGTCTGGATGACCCAACCTTTAGCTTCTGTCGTCAGAATTGTGGTATTCTTTGTCAACATTCACCTCTTCAGTATAAGAGCCTTCCGCTTGCAATATTTTGATGACAGTAATTGGGGTGAAACGCTGTTAACGTCGTCTCTTTCGCCGTTCGTATGGAGAGAGTTAAGTATGCTTGCTTGAAGTAGGCTTCATAATGTTAGCAATGTTGTGGAGTTGGCAAAAACAGCTGTGGAGTGACTTGACAATTATACTTTCGGGGCTACGAGGAATATTCATGACAATCTTATCCTATCTGAATTAAACGCAGGGGCACATGAATTCTGACCATCAGGTTTAATCTATATATTAAATACAAGGTTCTTTGGAGTGAAGTGCAGTTTAATTGGTGGCAAAAGCCCAACACAATACCCTCTCAAACCAAAAAGTACAGACAACACACTGACCCAGACAGCACAATGCCAGCCACACACACACACACACACACACACACAAACACATACACACAGAGGTAGGAAATCAGCATTTATTTCTTTCGGTGGTTGCACTTGTACCGATCTAGTGAGTGGATTATAAAAAAAACCAAAAAAACCCTGATATGAGCAGTGCACTATGCTGATCATTAGGGATTAACTTAGGAACTATTATCACAACCTTTGGAGTTATGCACACACACACACACTGAGGAATAGGGGTGGGGGAGGAAAGGATGGGTAGGGTGGGGGGAGTGGGAGGTACCTTCAACGTTTTCTTACCCACTCTGTGAAAACTGTTGACAACAAACCAGTGGGACTTTTTCAAGGAGCTGTGGAAGGTCAGGAGACGTTCCTCAAGTCGGGTGACAGCGTCTACATCAAGCACGTGTCTAGAGGGAAGGCAAGAACGGTGAGGGTTGTGGAGGGGTGGGATGGAGCAGATGGGAGGGGGGAAGGATTCAGTTGGGTATAAAAAGTGGCACTTTGGGTATAATACCTTTAAGTGGGGCAGTCTTCTTTTTTTTGGGGGAGGGGTGGGGGGGTGGGGGTGGAGGGGGGGGATATTTTTTGTTCATAAAACCAAGATTCCAGTAAAGGGCATTTCAGGTGAAATGGTCTGCGGTCAACACAGACTGCCGGTCACTCCTTCCTCGTGATCCAGTCCAGAC
Organism: Babylonia areolata; assembly: GCF_041734735.1. NCBI lineage: Eukaryota > Metazoa > Mollusca > Gastropoda > Neogastropoda > Buccinidae > Babylonia > Babylonia areolata. Next base: position 52,296,720 of record NC_134895.1, on the reverse strand, counting down.
ATGCTTGCTACAAACAAGTTTTGTTGGGGTTTGTAAATGAGTATTGTCAATCATGTTGATCCATCTCTGAAGGGCTATCACCAACTTCCCATTTCGACCAAAACCAATACGTGTGGTGTTAAATCGTGCAAGTGCTGTGGATAGCAACATCCTTTGGTCATTATCCAACATGTATTTACACTGACACGCAATCCAAATGCACTCCTGGTAAGTTTCCGTATTTAACAACAACAAAAAAACAACAACAAACAAAAAAAAACAAACCTTTTTTTTTGCTAAATTATCAAAGTACACCTGCGTCCTCTCTCTCTCTTTTCTGAAATGAAGACTTTCCAACAGACTTGTGGGACAAGTTACGCACGCTCTGTTGTTGAAGATTGCGAAAGAGCATTTGCAGACATCTTCCTGACGTTGGTTTAAAAAGACGTTGCCATTTCAAACTCTCTTCTTCAGACATGAACTGAAAACCGCTGTGGGAAGGTCACATCTTGGCACATGGTGGAAACATGGTTTAAAAAAAAAATAAATAAAAATACACACAAAAAAAACACTGTACAACTAAATATTTCAGGCTCCTTTTGTTCACACACGCACTCATCACCATCTACACCCACGTACAAAATGCAATGTGATATGTCACACAGGAACACTAGAATTTTAACTTAAGTACATGGTATAAAAAAGATTTTTCAAGTTCATTATATCAAAGTGCCCCACGTCCCCTTGCCCCCTCGTTTCACATAAAACGTGTATAAAAATATGAACGTGTAAATATTTCCAGTTTTTCTTAAAAAAAAAAAAAAGAAAAAGAAAAAAAAGACAAACAAAAAAGGTGAGCTTTTCCCATGAGAAGCAATTTAAAAATATGTCCGGATGGAAGACCATTTTCTGAACAAATATCTGCAACACATTTCTCAGACTGAAGGCACATTTGGACATTTAGGAGAAAAAAAAAAGGTGACTATAATTCCACTGACCAATACTAAGAGACTGATTTGGATTTCAGACCAAACGTACTGTCAACAAGGCTTTTCCATGCAGTTTTAAGACCCACAAACAGTGTCACAAAACCATGACACTTCAATGTGCAAGGAAAAAAACATAGGTGGAAGCACTTGAATGAAAAATGTTTCTCATACACCGCTGGATTGCATTCGATTAAGGTTAAATAAAATCAACACATACACCAGCACACATGGATGTGCATTCCAGTTGTTACTTTCTACAATCTGACACATTGTGTTAAGAAAATTACCTTCTATAAATTAGTTAATAAATTTATTACACTGTATATAAGAACTTTATAAAGTGTACAAAAAAAAACCCTCAACAACCTCTCAACCATTTCACACTCACTCTCTGACGCTCAATAATAAACATTACGTACATGAAATGTCCTCATGCACACACACACACACACACAAATATATACATTCATCCAGTGTAGCCCCATTCTCACTGTAGTTCCTGCAGATATGTATACCAGATCCACTCTCTGTGACAGTCATCCAAAACGTCACTGATTTCCCCACCCCGACACAATGAAATGCCTACGTTATCTACACCCTAACTGACAACACGACGACTCTCACACCGACCAAAAATGATCAGCAGCTGCCTGTGAAACGAGTGATACAACTTTCAGGGAGGAGGAGAGTATCAGGAAAGGTCAGGGACCTATCGACTAAAAAGAGACGTGTTTTTTTTGTGTGTGGACTTCTTCACAAACTTTTTTTTTCCATTGCACTAATTCCCTGCACTACAGCTTTGTTCAGGGTGTCTCTCTGTTCCCCTGCACTAGTCATCATAAAAAATTAAAAAATAAAATATATATATAAGGAAAAGGGGCCATTCCGTTTTAGTGAAAGAAAACATTAACTCGACATATAAAAAAAACAAAAAAAAACCTACCAAAAAAACCCCAACTACTTCAACATGGAATGGCTGTGAGAGAAAAAAACAAGGAGTCCAGTCTTGTTGTATCACTGTTCAACAGTTTGTAACAAGAAATGAGGCTTTGTCAACACATGGCTGCTGGAACCTGGGGGCTGACTTGCAGGAGACACCTCGGCAGTGCTCTTGATTGCTGAGCATGCTGAGAGAATTCTCCTTGGTCTACGAAAATTCCACAGACCTTGGACAAATCTCAGTGCCAGGCAAACAACGTTGCTGAATTCTCTCTCACAGCCCAGCCCCCGAGCCTCGACAGGAGGGTGAAGCATCCACGGCAGCAAAACGCAGGCCATGAGTCCAGTTTTTTCACCATGGATTCGAACCTAGGGCCCCCTGTCCCTGACTGACCGGTGAAGCTTCACCCACCCTGAACCCGCAGGCCTCAGGTTGACCCCAACGCTACGCCCCGCCCCTGCCCTCCGGCCTGTCGCAGTCACTGAAAACCAGCACTGCTCACGCTGGCACCGGCACCATTCGTGTCGTCTTCTGACGTCAACCACTTTCTCACAAGCAGTTGCTGAGAGAAATGGGACTGCTAGACACTGAAGGGTGTCTGCTTGTAGGGGGAGGGGGGGCAGGGGGAGGGGCCTGGGGGGGAAGCCCATCCATTAAGTCCATTTGTGGGGGTGAGGACACAACGAACAACACACAGCCAGTTGAACAAGGCAAGCTAAAAAGTCACAAGTGGTGCTTCAGTGGAATGATTCAGGGTTCCCTGCAAGTAGAGGTTGGTTGCCCAACTCTCTCAACACATCGCCAACACACACAGCCACACCGCCACACACTGCGTCACACCAACTGCCACATGCTGAGGGGAAAACGCTTCCCTCTTTCCAGACTCTGCTGTCTGACGAATGCAGGTCTGATTCTACTGTCTGATGAATATATGTCTAATTTTCCTTTCATGCTGCTGCTTGCTGCTTTTAAGGGGTGAGTTGTACACACCAATTCATAAACATAATAATGTAAAAAAAAAAATTGTGCGCGCCTTACCCCTTCAGTCCCCTTTCAACAAACTTCCGTGGCATGATAATGCATCTATGAATAAACGAACTATTCTGTTCTTTTTTTATTATTTTTTTTTAAGTTAAAAAGAATAGAACGATGCATCCATGCATGAACAAACAGAATTTCTAACTGTCATAGCTGTCGGAACAGTTGTTTTTTTCCCCCCAAAAGCTGTCAAGTAAAAAGTATTCTTTTTAATTCTTTTTGTTACTGTTGAAAATGTGTTTATTCATGTCATTCTAACAATCCCCATTCTGTTATATCAACACCCCTACACGCATGTGCCGTCAGCTGTAGCAGGATGTGAAGGTGGCCTGTGTGTGCAGCCCCTTTCCAGTCAAGCCACACCAGGGTGGTTAGGCCCGACAGAGTAAGTTACCACAACTCAACCAACGATACATTCCATGCATCGTCTGCCGTGGAGGGGGGGGCAATCACCTCAACTTTACAGCATGTATATCACAGAACAACTCGTGGGCAGCAGCACACCGCCACGCACCTTTCCCTTTTTCCCACCGTCTCTGGCTCCGCCGGGAAGGAGGCTTCAGATTCGTGCGAACGTCTCAATGCATGTGGGAGGACTTTTGACTGACGCAAATGTCCTCCGTTTGTCAGTCTCTTTGTTTCCATGTTTGTTATACCTGAACCAGAGAGCCCTGACCCGACCAGCCAGAGCCAGAGACATAGAGGTGGGGGGAAGACGTAGATGCTGAGTGGTGCTGCCAACTTCCTCTCCCATCGAAATCCCGCCACACAGCCTGGAGCTGTGTGCTAGGGGACGAAGACCCAGGCCCTGTGGACGTGATACATGCCTTTGGTCCAGTCCACAGGCCGGGACAGAATATGTGCATCTCTCATGGCACCCGCAACATGGGCCAACGTCAAGTCAATGAAAACAATGACATGAGAAATGAACCCATACACGAAATGTACGAAGTGTTAAAGTGAGCTTGTGGTGTGTGTGAAACCCGAGATCATCAAAAAGGAAATACACACTGTTGGTCCTGAGCAGCAGCAGGATGGACCTGAACCGCCAGTCTGACATCAGTAGGTAGGACGTGGGGTCCTGACCGCGGTGGGCAGGCCGGCGGCCACAGGTTCAGCAGTGTAGGAGGTGAGTGGTTTGGTCCTCAGCCACGGGGGCAGGTGGAGGTGGGGGAGGGGGGTCAGTAGTTGGAGAACTTGGTGAAGAGCGGGTGCATCAGCAGGTCCTTGGCTGGGGGTCGATCCTCCGACTTCTGCTCCAAACACCTCAGCATCAGGTCGCGCACTGGGGGCGACAGGTTGTCCGGTATGGGGGGCGGGGCCACTGACGAGGCAATCTGGTGTGGACAGGGGAATCATTACAATAATAGTTAATAATTCATATAACACGGAATCTTGTGCTGAGATGTATCAAAGACAGGGCAAAAATAAAAATAATAGTGATTAGTATTCATATGGCGTGGAATCTTTGTGCTGAGACGTATCAAAGCCCCTTCACAACACCAGTCATTCACATGCATGTGTAAACGATTCAGATGGATATTATAAAAAACAAGTGCCTGTGAACAGAAAACTACAGAAACTGTAGACCAGAAGATGGGAGGTGTGTGTGGGGAGTGGGGGAGGGTTCGGGAGGGGGGGGGGTATGAAGGGAGGGGAGAGAGCAGGATTTTAGGCCAGACCTGAAAGAGCCAAGCTGGGAACAAAGTCGATCAGTTTCACTTCTGTCAACAATCCCCCTCCATCACCAGGAACTAGTTTCTTGGCAACACATAATCCCACTTCCAACTCCAGGCTGAATCTAAGATGCCAAAGTTGGATGAAATTCTGATCAGTGAAACCCAATGGGACTGTCACTGTAAAAGCAGAAGAAAGCTGAGTACACCACCAGTTTGATCAAGATATGTCCATCAATACTAAACTTTCCACACCAGTAAAATGTTCTGAAAGCTAAGTTACCCACACACCAAGAAAGTTAACAGTAGCTGTCACAGTGAGAAGGTTCTTCAAACAGAAGGAAACAATCTGGCATGCAGGAATCTCCACTAAAAACAATGATATGACCAAGGTTTACGTGACTGAGGCCGGCTGCATGAGGAAACTTAGCAGCACTGTTCCTAACTCTACAGTATATTCCATTTATACTTAGGAACATTTTGAACTCTAAGCAAACTGAGTGCTGCAAATATCACCTCATGCAACCTGGCCCTGGACCGATAGCCCACAATGGTCACAGGGGCAGAGGATTTATATTCACTGTGTCCAGGGCTTGGCACAGAAGGGCCGGGCCCCATCCTCTCATTTTGCACTGACCGGACCACCCAGCCACTGAACACAACCACTGAACTGTCACCAAACCTGTACTGCTGGTGCATGGCCGTGAGGCAGGTAAAAAAAACAAAAAACAAGCCCAACTCACCTTGAAAATGAGGGCCAGGTGATTGGAGATGTCGTGGGAGTTCCACGGGGGGCGACACGTGCTCATCTCGATCATAACGCAGCCCACGCTCCACACGTCACACGCCCGCCCGTAACTCTCCCCCCGTAACACCTGTCCACAGTCATCACAACTTCACCTCACTGTCAGTTCCACTAAGGTGCTGTTTGTGTGGATGGTAGTTGTTTGTGATTTTTTTTTCTCTGTTTCATGTCATACTTCAGGGTTTTAAGGTCAACTTCCTGGTGTTTGTGAACTCCCCCCCCAACCCCCCCCCACCTCCCTGTTTCATGAGAAGGTTTCATTTGTTTTCACTGCCATGAGCATCATACTTCCGAGGTTCTGAGGTCGATCCCCACATGATTCTTATTCACAACAGCGCTTTCACAGACTTCAACCATACATGAGTCACACCAGGTTACAAGGCACATGGGTAGAAGCTGATGAGAAAGGTATTGCCTTACAAGGTTAAATGTCCTACAGCCTGTACAGCTATGGGCGCAATGGATCCATATCCAGAATCTATGGCTCGGCATTGGACGGGAGTGACGGGCGCAACCGCCTAGTGGTTAAAGCGTTGGACTTTCAATCTGAGGGTCCGGAGTTTGAATCTCGGAAACAGCGCCAGGTGGGTTCTTCTTCTTCTTCCTCGTTCGCCTCCCATTAGATGAGCAGCCCAGTGTCCTCAATGAAGGCTGCCGTCCGTCGCAGCTCCTCCAGGGTGCCGTACAGCTTGGCTTCCACTGCTGTCGGTGTTGGCCAGTACTTCCTCCTGGATGCTGTATGCGTCCTACAGTCTTGAAGGATGTGGTCGGTTGTCATTGGTCCCTCACCACAAGGGCACTCTCCACTCTGTCCAATGCCAAATTTTGTGTGCATGCGGAGGAGCAGGCGGTTGTGTCCAGTCCTCAGGCGGAAGATCTTGACCTGTTCCTGTTGTTCCAGCAAATGGTATCTTTCTTCTGGGTTATATCTGGGGTGCTGGAGGCGCCACTTTATTCCTTGCTGTGCCTTGCCTGGTGGGTTCTTCTTCTTCTGCGTTCACTCGTATGTACACGAGTGGGCTTTTTACGTGTACGACCGTTTTTACCCCGCCATGTAGGTAGCTATACTCTGTTTTCGGGGTGTGCATGCTGGGTATGTTCTTGTTTCCATAACCCACCGAACGGTGACATGGATTACAGGATCTTTAACGTGTGTATTTGATCTTATGCTTGCGTATACACACGAAGGGGGTTCAGGCACTAGCAGGTCTGCACATATGTTGACCTGGGAGATCGGAAAAATCTCCACCCTTTACCCACCAGGCGCCGTCACCGTGATTTGAACCCGGGACCCTCAGATTGACAGTCCAACGCTTCAACCACTCGGCTATTGCGCCCCTCGCCTGGTGGGTTAAGGGTGGAGATTTTTCTGATCTCCCAGGTCAACATATGTGTAGACCTGCTTAGTGCCTGAACCCCCTTCATGCGTATACACAAGCAGAAGATCAAATATGCACGTTAAAGAAATCCTGTAATCCATGTCAGCGTTCGGTGGGTTATGGGAAACAAGAACATAATCAGCATGCACCCCCGCCCACCCGAAAACTGAGTATGGCTGCCTACACGGCAGGGTAAAAATGGTCATACACGTAAAAGCCCACTTGCGTACATACACGAGTGAATGTGGGAGTTGCAGCCCACGAATGTGGAAGAAGAAAAAGGAAGGGAGTGCCCAGTTCTTTCCTCCCATTGCTTTGAACCTTCCCCAATCAACGTCAGGTACCCAGTCACACCCTGGGTGCAGTAGGGAAAATCAGAGTAAAACGCCTTTCCCAAGGACACAACACTATGCTGACACTTGGCCTGGAACCCTGATGACTGGTGAACACTGAGACAAGTCCAACCCTGATGACTGGTGAACACTGATCCACAAGTCCAACCCTGATGACTGGTGAACACTGAGACAAGTCCAACCCTGATGACTGGTGAACACTGATCCACAAGTCCAACCCTGATGACTGGTGAACACTGATCCACAAGTCCCACCCTGATGACTGGTGAACACTGATCCACAAGTCCCACCCTGATGACTGGTGAACACTGATCCACAAGTCCCACCCTGATGACTGGTGAACACTGATCCACAAGTCCCACCCTGATGACTGGTGAACACTGATCCACAAGTCCAACCCTGATGACTGGTGAACACTGATCCACAAGTCCAACCCTGACGACTGGTGAACACTGATCCACAAGTCCAACCCTGATGACTGGTGAACACTGAGACAAGTCCAACCCTGACGACTGGTGAACACTGATCCACAAGTCCAACCCTGATGACTGGTGAACACTGATCCACAAGTCCAACCCTGATGACTGGTGAACACTGATCCACAAGTCCAACCCTGATGACTGGTGAACACTGATCCACAAGTCCAACCCTGATGACTGGTGAACACTGATCCACAAGTCCCACCCTGATGACTGGTGAACACTGAATCACAAGTCCAAGACCTAACCAATTCTGCCATGGCCTCGCCTCAATTGTTGCCTCATAAAAAAATGATTAATGTGCTTAATGTGATTAATCTGCAGATACAATATCCGTGACAGTCTGGGTTTAAACCACAGTCTTGCCCTTTCTCCCACTGAAGTTTAACTGGAAAATCAAATGGAGCACCTAGTCATTTGGATTAGACAATAAACCATGTCCCATGTAGAGCATGCACTTGGCGCACTGAAATAGAACCCATGGCAACGTAAGCGTTGTCCTCTGGCAAAAATTCTGTAGAAGAAATCCACTCTGATCAGTACACATATATATGCACGCACTCAAGGCCAAAGTGCATTGGGTTATGCTACTGGTCAAACATCTACCTAGCAGACGTGGTGTAGCGTATACATACGGATCTGTCTGGAGCACTGTGACGCCTCCTCGAGAAAAGAGAAACTGACCTCTGGCGCCATGAAGGCGATGGTGCCCAACAACTGTCCCTGGAACTCCCCGGCCCCTGTGTGCTGCGATGCCAGACGTGCTGATGCCCCAAAGTCCCCGATCCTCAACTGCTGCCCTGTGCTGTCAACCAACAGGTTTGCTCCTGAAACACACACACACACACACACACAGGTGACAGGAAAACAAACACACCTGCAGGCAGAAGAAAAGGGGTGGTGCTGCACTGTAGCAATGCAGTCAGCCTGAACTTCACACAGAGAAATCTGTTGTGATGAAGAGTATCATACAATACAATACAAGGGTAATGTCGTCGTCCCCCAACCCCCAACCTCCTTACAAAAGACCCTGAGAGACAGTCTGGATGCTGTTTATTCGGATGAAAGAATAAACCTTGGTCCAACATGGCAGCATGTGTTGAACTTGTGTGAAAGAACCCATGGCAACAAAAGAGATGTTCCTATCAAATTTCTGTAGATAACCCCACCCTGATAAAAAAAACAACCAAATCCATTTTGCAGACAGAGAAAAGGAAACACACAGAGCGGCACTGCACTGCGGTGACATGCTCACCCTCGGGAGAGAAGCACGGATTTCACACTGACAAATCTGTTATGAAATAAAATAATTCAACACAATCTCATAGTCTGTTGACTGTATTCTTGTTGCTCTGGCTTCTTTTACATGCGCTGAGAGCATACAGCAGATACCATTTGGGTTTATCATCTGCCCTGCAATGCTAGCACCAGAACCATTCTCAAGGTACGGTGGACAGACTGAGAGAAAGAGATCACACACAGTACTGGACATGACTTTGAACCAAGAAGCTGGGAATCATTTTGCTTCCAGCATGGCCTTATACCCCTCCCCCCTCCCCACCCCAAGTTGTCTCCACATGTCCATATGTATGAGAGTCAGTCATGTCTGGCTGACCATCAGAACAGCGTAAGTGGCAGCTGCTCTTCTATCTGGGCTAGAATTTGATCATCGTGGACAGTGTCTTGCCCAAGTTACAACCCCATTCTCTTGGCCAAGAGGGCTTTAGGACAGTCCATGTTGGGATGGTCCCCAATGGCTAACCAACCCCTATTGCCACAGCACTAAGAACCAGCGCAATCTTGGCTCCCAGTTTGAGAATTATATGATCCCTCACCAAAGACTAAACTGTGAATGAATTTCCATTCCACTGATCATACAGCTCTCACTTTGCTGCTGGTCCAACTGTCAGCTGTAAGCTTATTTCAATCTGTGATGTAAGCCAACATGTATCCACAATGCCACACCACACCAATGCTCATTGTATGAATGATTATGTGGAATAATGGCCTAGAGATAACGCGTCTGCCTAGGAAGCGAGAGAATCTGAGCACGCTGGTTCGAATCACGGCTCAGCTGCCAATATTTTCTCCCCCTCCACTAGACCTTGAGTGGTGGTCTGGACGCTAGTCATTCGGATGAGACGATAAACCGAGGTCCCGTGTGCAGCATGCACTTAGCACATGTAAAAGAACCCATGGCAACAAAAGGGTTGTTCCTGGCAAAATTCTGTAGAAAAAAACACTTCGATAGGAAAAACAAATAAAACTGCACGCAGGACAAAAACACAAAAAATGGGTGGCGCTCTCAGTGTAGCAATGCGCTCTCCCTGGGGAAAGCAGCCCCAATTTCACACAAAGAAATCTGTTGTGACAACAACAACAAAAAAAAAGAAAAAAAAAAAAGAAGAGAAAAAAGAAAAAGATTATTGTACTTCCAGATGTTCCTGACTTGCTCACCATGCATTACCATCTCTGTCGCTGACCAGTTCAACAATCTGTTTTAAATGAGTGCATAAAAACCTAACAATTTCCATGAGAACTTAACAATTTTCTCTTTTCACCCTTCTCTAAGACATCTATCACATACCCCAGACCTAGTAGGATGTATGTTTGTGAACTATGATTTACATTTTCAGCAAATTTCAAACAAAGAAAACAACAAACAAAGAAACAAAATAAAACAAAACAAACAAAAAAATCAACACGGCAAAACAAACCCTGTAATGTAATGAATAAATGTTATGACTAGATCAAATGGAACTTTTCTTGAAGAGAGTCACATCCTTCAAGACCTAGATAGTAGAACATCAACATAAACAACGTCAGCCCCCCTCCCCTCCCCCCCACCTTACCTATGGCACCTCTCCCACAATCTCTTCACTACAAGCAAGAACTGACCTTTGAGATCTCGGTGCAGAACATGGTTGTCATGGAGATAGGCCAGGCCCCGGAGGATTTGTCGTGTGTAGCGAATGGTGACGGCCTCCGTGAAAGCGCCGTACTGACCCAGCAGGTACGACAGTGACCCTCCTGAAACCCCGCGCAACACGCCACACTCAACAACACAGCCCCCCGTTATCATGTTGCACGGTGAAAACAACACACGGCTCATTACACAAACTGTAACAAGCTGAAACCAATGCAAAGCCCACTTCACACACTGTAATACACTGAAACAACACACAGAACCCCTTACACAAACACTGAAACCAACACAGAACTAATTACACACACTGAAACCAACACAAAACTGATTACAAGCACTGAAACCAACACAGAACTCATTACATACACTGAAACCAACACAAAACTGATTACAAACACTGAAACCAACACAGAACTCATTACACACACTGAAACCAACACAGAGCTCATTACACACATTGAAACCAACACAGAACTAATTACACACATTGAAAACAACACAGAACTCATTACAAACACTGAAACCAACACAGAACTAATTACACACACTGAAACCAACACAAAACTGATTACAAGCACTGAAACCAACACAGAACTCATTACATACACTAAAACCAACACAGAGCTCATTACACACTCTATAACAAACACAGAACCGATTACACACTCTGAAACCAACACAAAACTGATTACATACATTGAAACCAACACAGAGCTTATTACACACATTGAAACCAACACAGAACTCATTACACACACTGAAACCAACACAGAACTGATTACACACACTGAAACTAACACAGAACTAAGTACACACACTGAAACCAACACAGAGCTCATCACACACTCCAACACAAACACAGAACTGATTACACACTCTGAAACCAACACACAGCTGATTACACACATTGAAACTAACACAGAACCCAGCACAGAACTCATCACACATACTGTCAAACAGAACCCATTTTTCTCCCTCAACACTATGAAGACTCTTTGGGGCACCGCACAAAATAACCGTTCACCAGGTTTCCCCCAGGTCTGCTGGTTGTGTGTTCAAGCTAGGGTCTCTGCACACGGTTTTCCTGTCCATTCTGCAATGTTGCCAGTCCATCACTGTTTTCAGAACTCATCACACACACACTGTAACACGCTGAAACGAACACTTACAGTGAAAAGACGTTAAACTAAAGAACAAACGAACGAACACAGAGCTTTTACACACACACACTGAAATCAACATAAAACTCATTACACACACTGTAACACACTAAAACAAACACAGAACTCATTACACTAACTGCAACACACTGAAACTAACACATAACTCATAACACACAGAGACATCATTACACACACTGGAACCAATACACAACTCATTACACACTGAAACCAACAATGAACTTAATTTACACACACTGTCACATGCTTATCCAACAAAGAACTCTGTAGCATTTGTATTTGTATTTCTATTTCTTTTTATCACAACAGATTTCTCCGTGTGAAATTCGGGCTGCTCTCCCCAGGGAGAGCGCGTCGCTACACTACAGCGCCACCCATTTTTTTGTATTTTTTCCTGCGTGCAGTTTTATTTGTTTTTCCTATCGGTGTGGATTTTTCTATAGAATTTTGCCAGGAACAACCCTTTTGTTGCTGTGGGTTCTTTTACGTGCGCTAAGTGCATGCTGCACACGGGACCTCGGTTTATCGTCTCATCCTAATGACTGGCGTCCAGACCACCACTCAAAGTCTAGTGGAGGGGGAGAAAATATCGGCGGCTGAACCGTGATTCGAACCAGCGCGCTCAGATTATCTCGCTTCCTATGCTGCCATTATTGTTAAATCTTCACTCAGACCCGACATCCACACACACAACCACGCTGAAGCGACAACCCAACTTAAAACTGTTTTCTTTACGCACATTGTAACGCACTGAAACCAACACAGGAACTATTAATTACACACACAGAGCTGTTGTTAAACAGAGTCACACAGACCTGACATCCACTCCACAAACATGTTGAAGTGACAGCCCTGCTTGGTGGCGCCCAGGATTCGAACCACGTTGGGGTGGCTGAGGCGCGCCATCATGTGGATCTCTGCCGTGATTGCCTCCACCACACTTTCCTGCTCTGTCGACGAGTTCCGACAGAACGAGATCTGAACACACACACACACACAACATTAGTGATGATCAGACTGACAACTGTGGTTGAAAGCTTAGTTTCAGTTTCAGTTTCAGTTTCTCTAGGAGGCGTCACTGTGTTTGCACAAATCCATATATATATATATATACGGTAAAAATCTGCTAGGCACAAGCCTGATATATGCCAATCTGACCGTGAGTGCACACACAGAAAGATATATCTGTGTCAACCGTGTGGATTTCTTCTGCAGAATTTGGCCAGAGGACGACACTCATGTTGCCATGGGGTCTTTTCCAGTACACAAACTGCATGCTGCAAACAGGACCTCGGTCTATCATTTCATCTGAATGACTAGACACTCTGTTCAAACTTGGGAGAAAGGGCAAGGATTCAAAACCCAGACCTTCATGGACACTGTACTAGCAGATAAGCAACTTAACTCTCTCCATACGAACGGCGAAAGAGACGACGCTAACAGCGTTTCACCCCAATTACCATCATCAAAATGTTGCAAGCGGAAGGCTCTCATACTGAAGAGGTGAATGTTGACAAAGAATACCACAATTCTTACGATGGAAGCTAAAGGTAGGGTCATTAAGACACCCACTGGACATCCGAGGGGTCTGTGTAGAGGAGAAGAGAGGACTGGCTGTACTGAGTGACCTAACCTACCAATCAAATCAGGTACCCCATTTACACTTAGTTAAAACTAAACTCATCTTTTCAAAACCTATCTGTCAGCACTCTCAGCTTCTTCCTACTACATACTGCCCAATGCCTGCCAACTTGTTTTGCATGTAAATGTATGAGGAGTGAGAGAAGGTGGGAGGGAGAAGAAGGAGAGAGAGAGAGAGAGAGTGGTCATGCGTGATTCATGTAACTGCAACTTTTTACTTCATGCAAAGCGCCCTGAGTTCTTCAAGAGAAAGGGCACAAAACTAAGTGCAACATTATTTTCAGGAAAAGACGACAAGGGAAGAGGACAGAGGGTGACTGACCTGTCTGACGGCCATGAGGACAAGGACAGAGGGTGACTGTCTGACGGCCATGAGGACAAGGACAGAGGGTGACTGTCTGACCTGTTTGACGGCCATGAGGACAAGGACAGAGGGTGACTGACTGACCTGTCTGACGGCCATGAGGACAAGGACAGAGGGTGACTGACTGACCTGTTTGACGGCCATGAGGACAAGGACAGAGGGTGACTGTCTGACCTGTTTGACGGCCATGAGGACAAGGACAGAGGGTGACTGACTGACCTGTTTGACGGCCATGAGGACCCCGGTCTGAGCGTCGCGGGCCTGGTAGCAGGTGGAGAAGGCCCCCGTGCCCAGCAGCGGCCCCTTGATCCAGTGGATGCCCTCGTAGTACATCTGGGGGCCTTGGCTCTGGCTCTGGCACCAGCTCTCCCCCCCGCTCCCCGATGACAATGAGCACTTCACCATGCTCTTGGAGTCCATATCCTGAACAATCAAAACGTGACCTTTGTTGTGTGGTTTTAAAAAAAAAATTTTTTAGTGGGGGAGGTGGTGGGGTGGGTTAAATGTGCCCACATTGACATTCACCTGTTCAATTTTGTTTAAGAATTATTAAATCAAAATCAGTTTACACATTCACCTGTTCCATTTGTGAATGAATTATCAAACTAAATCAGTTTACATTTGTAAAATCTGTTCATTTCAGTGGTTCGATTCCAAGAGAGAGGGATGATGGATCAATTATGATGCTGCATATACTCACTCACTCTCTCCTCACACCATCAACTGGGCCACATGGAGTGGTTTTTATAGAGTGTTTATTTTACAATACAGTACATACACTTAGCAGTTCACCCTACTTAGCAAAAGCAACACACAGCCCTGCATAAAGCTCTTCACCCTTCACTTAACTCTCTCCATACGAACGGCGAAAGAGACGACGTTAACAGCGTTTCACCCCAATTACCATCATCAAAATATTGCATGCGGAAGGCTCTTATACTGAAGAGGTGAATGCTGACAAAGAATACCACAATTCTGACGACGGAAGTTAAAGGTTGGGTCATTGAGACACCCACTGGACATCCGAGGGGTCTGTGTAGAGGAGAAGAGAGGACTGGCCGTACTGAGTGAGTTAAAGTACTTCCTACAAGCAGCACACAGTAAAAAGTTCACCCTACACCTAAAGCAGCACACAGCCCATCAAGGATTTCCTTAGCACCTCACATCACTGATCAGTCAGTCTATGTCACTTGCAGTTCTTCTGGGAGACAGCTAAGAACTTGCTGTGCTGACTGGTTTTATCCCTTCCCACAAAATACTGTGCATACTAAAAAAAAGTAATGCAAACTACAACACTTACTCCCCCAACTGAGAAACCAATCTCGACTTGTCCCAGTGATGCAATGTGAAGGACTGACAGATTCACTGCTTAATCCCGATTCGTCCAATTCAACAGATTGATCTGATTCGCTCACTTCAAAATCTGTTTCTACACACATTCTGTGACAACAAGTCCAACATACTGCGTCACAAAGAGAGGGGAGAGGGAAAGGGAGGTGGGGAGGTGGGAGGGCGGGAGGGGCAACCTGAAAGACAAACCGCCTTACTGGGATGTTCCGACATGCTGACACTAACATATTTATTTCAGCATGGGGATTGCGGCAGACATCACATAACTGCACATGTTTCAACAGCTGGGGCGGGTCACATGGCGTTGCTGACCAAAGACGGCCAACTAGGGAGTGGGGGTGAGGGGTGGGGGTTGGGGATGGGGCATGGAAGGAGGGAGGTGGTGCGGTGTCAGCGCGACCTCAAGACTGGATGGACCAGGGAGGGAGATAAGAAAGGGTTGGGGTGTGAGGGGGGTGGGGAGGGAGGGTGAAGGGATGGGGAAGGAAGGGGGACAGGGTGGGCGGTGCAGGTGACACTGCCGGCAAGCTATAACACTTTTATAAAGAGAAAATGACCAAGCAAAGTACAACCTGTAGTGAACTAAATAAATTATCATTTAGAGAGTGAAAAAGATTAAACAAAGCAAAGTTCAATCTTCATTTTTTTTACTTGCATAATTTATGAATTAGTAAATCAAACGAAAATTCAAAATTGAAAAATATTAAACCAAGCAAAACAAACAGTAATTTTTGTACCTTTCTGACATTTTTCCTTTAAATCAAAATATAAAAAAACAAACAAAAAAACAACAACAAAAAAACAGTGAAACTAACAAAATGTCTATCGAATTTTTAGAAAAGGATAGCCAAAATATAAATATCTATTGCTTGAAATGAAGATTTTTTTTGTGTGTGTGTGTTCATCATACTTCCATTATTTGTTTCTAGAGATCACACTTAATATCACAGATTGCACTCTCTCCCGCACACAGACTCACAATCTCTCTGTCTCACACTCTCTAACGAACCACACACACACATTTGACAAGAGACACACATACTCACAACAGCCACACACACACACACGCTTGACGGTGACACACACATAAAATATAAACACACACACACTCACATACATACACATGCTTGACAGACACAAAGAGACACACTGACACTGACACTGACACTAGTAACAGTGACAGGCATATATATATACACAGATACCCTTTCACAGTCACATCTCCACCCATGCAGTCACTCACTGCCGCACACACCAGTCCCCAACACACATGCTTGACAGTGACACACACACGCTGACAGTGACACACACACTGACAGTGAAACACACACTGACAGTGACACACACACACACTGACAGTGACACACGCTGACAGTGACAAACACACTGACAGTGACACAAATATATTGACAGTGACACAGACAGTGACACACACACACACTGACAGTGACACACACTGACACACACACACTGACAGTGACACACACACTGACAGTGACACACACACACTGACAGTGACACACACATGCTGACAGTGACACACACACACTGACAGTGACACACACACGCTGACAGTGACACACACATGCTGACAGTGACACACACACTGACAGTGACACACACACACTGACACACATGACACATACACACACAATGTGACACTTCTTCTTCGTTCACAGGCTGCAACTCCCACGTTCACTGGTATTGATCATGTACATGAGTGGGCTTTCACATGTATGACTGTTTTTACCCCGCCGTGTAGGCAGCCATACAGGAAATTTTCTATCTAAAATTACGTTTAATTACACATACTTACCATGACCCACTAGTGCAGACTCCGGCAGGGGTCTGACATTCCTGTCCTGTGCAAACTAATATCTGCCTATGCGGAGAAAACGAAAGTAGCTACAGCCGATAACCTCCTGGAAGTAGGTTACCTCCCCTTTGCCCCCGCTGACTGGCGCCCTCTTTTTCTGGCAGCCATCATGACTCACACACTGAAAGTAACGTACACATACACACACACACACATACTGACAGTGGCACACACACTGACAGTGACACGCACACACAAACACACACACTGACAGCAACACACACACACACACTGACAGTGGCACTAACACACACCAATCCCCCCCCCCCCACACACACACATCCTTCAAACCACCCCCACGCCCACCCACACACATACATCAGGCTGGATGCGGATGGTGATGACCTCCTCCCTGGCAGTGGGGGTGAGGCCGGGAACGATGGGGATGGGGGTCTGCACCTCCGACACCTCCATCGCCTTGGCCAGTGCCTCTGCTTCCTCCTTTTCCACCTCCTCCTTGCATGCACACTCCCCATTCCCACTCGCCTCTGCACCCACCAACACACACACACAGTGCATCATTGTCATGGGCAGGGGTGATTCATTTTATGTTAACACTGAAAAAAAAAAAAGGTTTTGGCACTGTGCGTCTGGTTTCGCCTAGATGTGCGTTTTGCCTACAGGCAGTCAAGTACGTTCACACATTGTTGTCATGGGCAGGGGTGACTCATTTTACATAACATAACCTATATAGATGTGAACTTTGCCTACAGGCTGTCAAGTATGTTCACACACACACAGTGCATTATTGCCATGGGTGTGTCAAGTTTCAAGGCTAGATGTACGTTTTGCCTTCTGGCTGTCAAGTATGTTCTTTTTGCCTGCGCTTTGTGCAGCAGACTTCAGTGCCACAAACGACCAAATACACTTCAGCGCTTATCAATGGAATCAAGTTCAACACATGTTCTTTCCAAAGGATCAGTTATCAGTTTTGTCATAGTTCTCTCCATCTGATGCTGGAGACATACTTGTGCATTCTAAAAGGTAAACTGCTTACTTTCACTGCAACATTATTCTGCATGTTCTTTTTGTGAATCCACGTCTGTGAGTGAAATGAGATAAAACCAGTATGGGTACATTTCTGTCATGACTAAAGTCCGATTACAAATTCAACACAATTATTGAATTACCTTCTTCAGTTCTTCACAGTGACACCCCAATGACTGCGCACAGAGTTAAGTGCTAAAAAGGAGGAGGAGGAAGAGGAGAAGACGGAAATGAAGAAAAAGGAGAAGGGAGAGGAGGAAGAGATGAAGGAGATGGCAAAGGAGAAGAAGATGAAGAAAAAGGGGGAGGAGACATGAGAAGAAGAAGAAAAAGGAGGAGGAGAAGAAGAAGATGAAGAAAAAGGAGAAGATGAAGAAAAGGGAGGTGGAAGAGAAGAAGATGAATCTGAAAAAGGAGGAGAAGAAGATGAAGAAGAACAGAGAAGAAGAAGACGACAAAGAAAAAGGAGGAGTAGAAGAATGCAGCTGCAACAGCACAATGCACGTACACCTTGACATGAAGGAGTTCTAGAAGGAGAACCCTACTCACCACTGAGCGTGTGACTGGGGGAACTTTTGGGCGACTCAGCCACCTCCGACTTGAAGGACACAGGTTTCTCATTGGTGGAGCTGGAGGGTGTGCTGAACTCCAGGAAGTCGTCACTGCTCATTGACTCCTGCTCTGCCGTGTGGAACCGGTTTCGAAAGCTCTCCGGGGAGTTAGGCACAGCCGCCGTTCCCGACGTCTGCGATGCCGCGTCGTCGTACAGTCCGCTCTCACGGTTGTGACAGGCACAGCAGCACTTTCTGGCACCGCCTGCGGTGGTGGTTTCCGTTTCCGTTTCCGGAGGAGGGAGGGCTGAGTCGGGCGGGGTTTTGATCTCCCCCTCATCCAGCACCATGTGCTCTTCTGCCATCGCTGCCTGCGAGACGCTGGGGAGGTCCGACTGGATGTGAAGGTTGAGGCTGAGGTCCTCCGTATGGCGCACGATGTTCATCAGCTCTTCAGAGGTGGAGGGGGGCCTGACCTTGATGACAGGGGTGAGGCAGGCCAGGGTGCGGGGTGGGTTGGGTGGGGTGTGGGGCAAGGTGGTCCTCATTTCGATGCTGTTCTCCACCACAGTCAGCACGTCGTCCTTCATCTCGCAGCTCCTGTCACTCACCTCCGCCTGGCTCTCGTCCGGCGAGGCCGGGGGGGCTTTAACCACCGTGGCATCCCGAAAGCTACGCCGTGCAGAGTGCCTCCTCAGTTTGCGGCGGGTCCGGTGGGTGGGAGTGTTGGGGGGGACTGCCGGCGCCCCACCGCCTCCTTTCTCCACTGCAACACCCCCTCCCGCCACTTTCCCCCCACCCTCACCCCCAACCACCGCCGCCGCCTCCTCTGACCCAACGGTGTTGGGGGAGTTGCAGCGTGGGGTGGACACGGGAGAGTCTAGAGGGGTGGAGTTGGAGGACTCAAACCTCCCCCCTGCCAGCTTCTCGCAGCCGTGCTGCAGCTCGTGCACAATCTTCTCTGACAGCTGGAAGTCGGCCACGATGCGGCGCAGCTTGCGCTTGAGGGAGAGGATGGAGGAGGAGGCGGATAGGTTGTTGAGTAGGTCCTCCAGCTGGTCGATGACCGTGTCGATGTGTGAACCCAGCTTGCCGCTCATTAGGAACACACGCCGCGACATCCGTGCGATGCGCATGTGGGAGCTGCACACCGCCTTCACTGAGAAGTGCGCCACCCGCATCAGCCGCTCATAGTTCACCAGGGGGGGCTGTTGGTCCCCCCGCGGGGGGTACTCCCCGGCTGCTGCCCCAGCCTCCTCAGGGGCCTCCCCCACGTCCTCCGCTGCACCTGCCGAGTCGGGGGCCTCCTGGCGGGGCAGGAACTCGTTGGGGAACTCCTCCATCAGCTTGTCGATGACGTACAGCCGGCCCAGCAGCCACTGCCAGGGCTTGGCGTTCAGCTCATAGTCCTCTGTGGCGCAACGCACCACAAAGTCCAGGCCGTGCAGCCCCTCCGTGCCTGCAACGTCATCAGTTTCTTCATGATATGATACTTGTATAATGCCTATCCTTGGTCAAAGACCAAGCTCTAAGCACTTTACAAACTCGGGGTCATTTGTACAACAGGCTGCCTACCTGACAGCTGCCAATGGGTGCTCATCATTCATTTCCTGTCATTCAATACACTCACATGCAGAAAAAGGAAAGGACTGTAGCAACGCCCTCTCCCTGTGGTAAGCAGCCCAAATTCCACACAAGAGAAATCTGTTGTGACAGAATCAGTGATGCCAACCCCAGTCCAATGTTTGTGGGAACAATCAGGAAATTTGGTAGGAAGATTTTGAATTTAGCAGGAACTCTCAGACTCCAAGCCACATCAGCAAACGTCCATTTTATCATTAGCTAAGCATCATCATGTGAGACCAAGGTTAGTAGTGACTGCCCTGGCCTCACGATCGCTAAGTCTAGAGTGTCTGGGTAATGTAATGAGAAGAAGGCATGTCACCAAGCTGTGTAGTCGAAAATGAACTCGTCCAAACAAATATGACGATGGCATAATGTCAGAACAAACTGCAGCTGAGTGTAACAAACTACGGTGAATTCGTAACAGTCAGCATCTCTGCAAAATATTAAGAATAACTTTATTATCTCCAACTGGAGAAATTTGGTCAGGTGCATTATCACAACACAGACAAGTAAACAACATGGGGACCATAACTGTAAAAGTCAACAACAGCGTTTACAAATATTACGAAGACACAAATGTAAAAAATATCACACACACCGTTTCATATATACATCCACACATTGCAGGTAATAACTCATATTCTTAATGTAAGAACAGAAAGAATTAAGAAATATTATTTTGAATATAATTATAAGCATAGCCTACTATATTGCACATTGATTATAATAGACAAGATAAGAATAAAGATAAATTGCGGAAAACCACAACCAGATAATCAGCACACACCCGCACCCACCCACCCACCCCTCACACACACGCGGATTACTTGATTGAACAAGAGTAATAAACATGTTCTCAAATAAAAGCATTTCTCATATTCGCTTTTAAAACATTGCAATTAATTATTACATTGTAATTATTCACAGAAATATATTTAGAATATGGACGTTAGCATTAGACATATTCCACTGTACATTCATCCTGCATATTGCACATTATTCATCCTACATATTGCACATTCATAATAACCAATTGTCACGTTTTTAAGCTCAGTAAACACACACAAACACACACACACACACACACACAACTAGAACAAGGTACAAACTATCGTGCACGGACTTTCACACATGACAAAGCAAAATAATACCTGGGTTGACGATCTCCCGGCCCACGGCCAGTTCCCCAGCCTGCCCCTTGGCCAGCTCCAGCAAGGTGGACAGCGACAGCTGACTGGTCCGTCTGCCCACACCACACCCATCCCCTCACTTCACTGACAGTAAACGTTATTTGTCTGAAATGTGTGTCAATCTGGTAAACATGTGTGAATGTGTGTGTGCGTGTGTCTATAAAACAAATCATCCCTTTCTTTGCATTTCAGCACCAGCCAGGCTGACCACCCATGTCAATGAAATGCGACCAGATCATGGGTCTGTTATCTATGAACATAATGCTCTTAATTTTGTTTCAGTGGCAGGATACGCCATATTTTCTACAATATCACAGGGAATCCCCAGGTATTCTTAGACACCATCTTTTCTGTGTTTATAGCACAAGGGAATTTTCCACTTTGAACAAACTGATGGTGAAAGAGTTAAAAGACAGAAGCTGTTTACTGACAACTTGAACGAGCCTCTGAACATATGCAATTCATAAACAAAGTTACTGCGGAAACTACTGCTGTCAGTATCATTTAATTCTTCAGCAGTAGTACCCTTTCAATTTCAACCCTGAAATCAGAGACAGAGACAAGGTCCAAACAGAAAGACCACAGTTACACAAGTGGAAATATAAATGGTCAAAGCACCTGTTTCCATCTGTACACTTGTGAAAGATGGCACCAACGATCGGCGTCAGCAGTTTCTGCAGGCGCTGCCTCTGATGCTCGTCTCGGCATGGAGTGTAAGACAGTAACATCCGAACAGATCGCTGCACACACACACACATATCTCACTGTTATCTTAGAACCAAGATTTAAATGGTCTTTGAGTTTTGTTCTACTAGATTTCAACAGTTTATTAAAGAAACATAACATAAAGAGAGAGAGAGAGGAGACACAGAGAGAGGGGAGAGAGAGAGAGAGAAGGAAGCTGATGGTGGGAGTGGTAGGGTACAGGGAACCGTTGATGTTAGGTCGCTGTGGGCCATGAATCAAAAGAGATCCTGCACTGTTGCCGAGTCACTGAGCTGCTGCCAATATGGGACTGTGACAGACAAACCTGGCTGTGGCAGTGTATGGGGGAACTCAGAACGAATGGCGTGGGAGAAATGTCACTGAAACTGTGCAGATGAGGGGGCAGTACAAAAAAAAAAAATCTACAAAAAACCATGGGAGGAATGCTACAGAAACTGTGTAGATATAGGTAGCACCACAAAAAACAACAGCGTCAAAAATAGGAAATTTTCTTTCTAAAATTACGTTTAAGTAACATACTTACTGTGACCCACTAGTGCAGACCCTAGCAGGGGTCTGACATTCCTGTCCTGTGCAAACTACTATCCGCCTATGCGGAGAAAACGAAAGCAGCTCCGGCCGATAACCTCTCGGAAGTAGGTAACCTCCCCTTTGCCCCCCTGACTAGCGCCCTCTTTTTCCGGCAGCCATCATGACTCCTGTTCCTGTGCTCTTCAAACGGCTAAGAGTAATGCTTCTGAAACTGTGCAGATGAGGGCGCAGCACAAAAAAAAAACCGACAAAAAAAAGATATAGGAGCAATCCTACTGAAACTGTGCAGATGATGGGGCAGCACACACACAAAAACAACAAAAAAAACCCCAAGTAAGTAATGCTTCTGAAACTGTGCAGATGAGGGCGCAGCACAAAAAACAACAACAAAAACATGGGAGTAATACTACTGAAACTGTGCAGATAATGGGGCAGCAAAAAACAAAAAACAAAAACAAAACAAAGCTCACCAGACAGGCGACGAAGACGCGGTACACGGGGTCCCCACACATGTGGGCCAGGATCTTGGAGGCCGTCTCCAGCATGGCATGGGTGGCCGCCTGGCGTGGCGGTGACACGATGGCACCGCTGCGACCCTCTCCGGCGCTGCGCAGCAAGGTGGCCACAATCTCCTTGCTGAGGTGCTTCAGCCCCGTCTCCCGAAACGACCAGTTGCGAGAGAACAGGCAGTTGACCAGGTCCTCTCCCAGTGCCTGACAACACAACCAGGTCTTGGGTACAAGGAACCAGCAGGTCTGAAGTAAATGCAGGTAAATGGAACTAGGTTTCTGGTGAATATAATCAGTCTTAGGTCAACAGAACAGACTTTGTTAATTTCAAGTTGAAAAACCACTGAGGCAACTATGTGTTTGCTCTGTACTGTCCATGTGTTCTGTGTGGTTTGTTCAGGATTAGGGAGGCTATGCCAGTCTTGAATGGGGGCTAATTTGTGTTTGCACATTTCTTCTGTCTTTGCTGCCGTGTGCACATGTCAGGTGATTGGTATAAGGACAGGCCCAGCGCTTCCTTTTTTGAGGAAGTGTCGGGGTTTGTTCCAATGTACCTTTTGTTTACCTGTGTGCTAGCTGAATCGGTAGCGTAGGCAGCACTGACTTGAGGTTGTGTACCTTGTGAATGGACAGAGTTACCACTCTTTACTATTTGTTAATCATTTCATCTCCTGGCCTCATTATTTGTTAATTTCAACAGAACCAGGGCTTTGGTAAATGGAACCAGGTTTTGGGTCAATATAATCAGGTCAACAGAACCAGGTCTTAGGTAAATGGAACCAGGTTTTGGGTCAAAATAACCAGGTCTTAAGCTAACAGAACGAAGGTCCTAGGGAAGAAATAACCATGTCTCAGGGAAAAAATAACTGGGTCTTCTTGGGTGAATAAAACTAGGTCATGGGCCAATGGAATCAGGTCTTAGGAAATATATAACCAGTCTTACTCTTAGGTCAGCAGAACCAGGTCTTAGGGAATACATAACCAGGTCTTAGGTCAATAGAACAAGGTCAGGGAATATATAACCAGCTCTTGGGTCAGTAGAACCAGGTTTTAAGGAATATATCACAAGGTCTTGGGTCAGCAGAAACAGGTCTTAAGGAATATAAAACCAGGTTTTGGGTCAAGCGATCAAAGCTGGTCAAGATTGCTAAGCCTTTCAGAAAACACACACATCTCCACACACACACACACACACACACACAAAGGGACCTTTCAGAGAACACATACATCTCCACACACACACACATAAAAAAGGGCCTTTCAGAAAACACACACATCTCCACATACACACACACAGGTACACACACACATACATCCAGGCAGTGATCTGAGTGTACTCGAACCTCAATCCAGGGGCCGGCCAGAGGCTGGAACTCCTGGGCCACAGGCTCGGCATGAGGCAGCCGGCCATCCGACTCCTCCCGGCTGGGCTGGGGGGAGGATGAACGGGTGTTGGGGGGTACCTCTGGCACGTCGGAACTCTCGCTGTGGGTGCTTCTGGAACACAGGGCACAACTACCAATGCACCGTTAAACCAAGGGCCAAAGCATCCTGCCACCAGTTTTTCTTTTCCTTCTTTTTTTTTTTTTTTTTCCAAACATTAGCTGTTAGTTTCGGTTTCAGGTGGAGGCGTCGCTGTTCTCAAACTATTCCATTGTACATGCTGCTACACCACATCTGCCAGGCAGATGCCTGCCAGCAGCAAAACCCAACATGCTAGCCAGGCCTTGAGGTGCACACATTTGTATTTGTGTACCTATCAGAGAGGATTTCTTCAACATGAGGTTTGCCAGAAGACAAACACTTTTGTTGCCGTGGGGTTCTTTTTCACTGTGCTAAGTGCGCACCGCACACAGGTCACAGTTTTTCATCTGATCCAAATGACTGGGTGCAATCAAACTAGGAAGAAGGGGTGAGACCGAGATTCGAAACCAGACCCACTCGGACAGTGTTTTGGCAGGCAAGAGTCTGGCCCCATTCTGCCTTCCTCTTCCCCTTCACCGTGGCTGAAATGAAACCAGGAATGAAAGTGGACTTCTACAACACTGGACTCAACTGTCAATATACCATTAAACCAAGGACAACAGCATCATTCTGTGAGTTAAAAAAAAAAAGAAAAGATATCAGCCACTAACAATGTTGAAACAAATGAAATAAGAGAGAAGACTGACAATATTTGTATTTGTACTTCTTTTTATCACAACAGATTTCTCTGTGTGAAATTCAGGGCTGCTCTCCCCAGGGAGAGCGCGTCGCTACACTACAGCGCCACCCATTTTTTGGTATATTTTCCTGCATGCAGTTTTATTTGTTTTTCCTATCGAAGTCGATTTTTCTACAGAATTTTGCCAGGAACAACCCTTTTGTTGCCGTGGGTTCTTTTACGTGCGCTAAGTGCATGCTGCACACGGGACATCGGTTTATCGTCTCATCCGAATGACTAGCATCCAGGCCACCACTAAAGGTCTACAAGAGGGGGAGAAAATATTGGCAATTGTACCGCAATTCGAACCAGTGCACTCAGATTCTCTCGCTTCCTAGGCGGACGCATTACCTCTAGGCCATCCCTGATCAATAGCAGGGTAATCTTTATCACTTGCTTTTCTTTCCTTTTTGGGGGTGGGGGTGGGGCTAGGATGTGGATGGATGGGGTTAAGTCCATAACAGCTATTCTTGTCAACTGTCTCAAATAGCACTGCTGACCACACAAGGCCAGACCAGGTCTGCTGACAGTTTACAAGGCAAACAGCCAAGACATATTTCCATGGGTGCAGCTTTTCAAATTTCAAATCACTGAGAGGCAGGAGTCTAGGGCCCTGTTGGATGGTAAACCCTGAAGCTGAGGGAAAACTGAAAAAGAAACTGAAGGAATTTTCAAGCAATTACTGGGGCATATTTCTGGAGGAACTTTTGCCTCTCCTGGGCTGGATAAAATTGATATCAAGCCCGTGGGGTGAATTTAAGGACAACTGAAGGAATACAAAATGTGCGTACTCATACAGAGAAAATGTCAAACAAGTAATCCAGGAAGAAAGGAAAGGAAGAGACAAATACATGAAACAGCTGCAACATGCCTGAAATTATCTTGAACTTTGGAGAGCAAGATGCGAAAAATCTTGCCTTCAGATTCAAAAAGAAAAAAAAAAGAGACAGACTTCACAAGAAACAGGGGACTGAAGCATTATTCTGGACAAGGGAAATTCACTGAGTAGCTCTTTTTCTCTTCTTCTCTCCCCTGTACTGACAGTTGTGGCAAGATCTGAACCCTCTCTTCCCAACTTTCACTTCAACTGTGATCAAAGTGAAAGGCGGAGTGCTTTACATCAGCTGTCATTAACTAGGGCCTCAGCACTCAGCTTACATCACAGACTGACATAAGCTTACAGTTGGGCCAACAGCAGACTGAGAGCTGTAGTACCAATGGTCTCTCCATTGCAGTGGGAAGTCATTTACAGCATAGTCTTTTGTTAAGGACTATGATTATCAAAATATGAGGCAAGATCACACTGACTCTTAGTGCTGCAGCCTTGAGGGCTAGTTGGCTTTTAGGGACCATCCCCGACACCGACTGTCCTAAAGCCCTCTTGACTGAGAGAGTGGGGATCAACTTGGACAGGACACTCTCCACTATAATCCAAGTGTAGCCCAGATAGTTGGGACAGCAGCTGCCTGATCTTGTGCTCTGCTGGTCAGAATCAAACACGACTATCGTACACTAACCATCAGTTCCTAATTATTTAGAAAACTGACAATTGTGGCCAGGAACTGAACCCTCTCTCCCCACTTTCCACAGCAACTGAAAGCAACGTGAACACTGGTGTGTTTTATATTATCTGTCAATAAACTATCAGCTCTTCATAATTCAGAAGACATCAATTTTATGTGAAATTATAGATTGAAATTGTAGTAAAAAGAGAATGTTTTCCCCAAATTGCAATCAGTCACAATGTTCTTCAGAGTTGTTCCACAAAAAAGTCTTTGAGAAATGGAAATAGGTACAGCAAAACACACATAATAACAGACACATCCTATCTGGGTTTTTTTTTAGGATCCCCCCCCCCCCACCAAAGTTTCTACAGATGTGACCAAATAAAATTCCATACTTTTTTCCAGACTGGACTAAAAAGTGTCCATACCAAACATAAAGCAAAACTAAGTGAAAAAAGAATCATCTGCTACACCACTGACAAAAGAGACTGGTGGATATTCCAATACTGATGTTCAATTTTCACTCTTTCTGTTTCTTCTTTTTTTGTTTTTAAGGCATTGAGCTCTTTGTTGATTGTACTGGTCATAAGACATATAACAATTTCCAGAACCATAAAGAGCAAAGCATATATTTCTATGACTTTTCCAGACTTCTACGACAGTATGACAGTCGGTCATAACTGAATATGACTACCATAACAGCAGAGGAGGTAACTGCTGTCGCCGACTACCCGTGTGAGAAATAGTGGAGTGTGTCTTGCCCAACTTAATCCCCACTCCCTCGGCCAAGAGGGCTTAAGGACAGTTGGTGCTGGGATGGTGGTCCACAAAGGCCATCTAGCTCCTAATGACTGAACGAGCCCTGTACACTACAAACGTGCATGCCCACAGCAGCCAGCAACATTGCACTTACGTCTTGATCTCCGTGGTACTGGTGGTCCACGGCGTTCGACACAGAGGACAGCTCAGAGGGTCGTTCTGACGCCGGCACTCCTCAAACCCTGCAATGCACACACACACACACACACACACAGGCACATACACACAACACATACACAACATACATCACACACACACACCACACACACAGGCACATACACACAACACATACACAGCATACATGACACACACACACAACACAGGCACACACACACACACACACACACAAAATAAACACATGCACAGAGAGGCACACACACACACACAACAAACCCACAACACACACCCACATACACCCACAATGCACACATGCATACACAACACACACACACACACACACACACACACACAGAATTACAGCCAAGGCTGGTGAAATTTGTTTACGAATGTTTCTCTTCTTAATATGCTCATGTTTATGTTTTATTGTGTCTTATAAACTTTAAGATTTTATGACAATACAAAAAAAATATTCTACTCTACTCTATTCACACACACGACACACACACACACAATCAGAGCTCTGTCATGCTGGTCACTTTGTTACTAGCACAACTCAGTTTTAATGACCTACTGGCTTGCGCCCTAGAGCCTGAGGTCAAGATTTTCAGAGCGTTGTCTTGTGGTCTTTTCACAGCAGTGGTCAATGTTGTTGTTTGTAGCATTAGTCAGGGGCACTGTGAGACAGCCTTCACTTTCCTTTCCCCTAACAGTAAACCTGGGGTGAGCTGCATGAACGAACTCAGCAGCGCTATGTTTGCTTATCGTAAAGACTGTTCCCAACTCCGCGGTAAATTACATATCCTAAGGAACATGCTTAACTGTAAGCAAGCTTAGTGCTGCAAAGATCGCCACATACAACCCGGCCCCGGAGCTTCACACACAGAGAATAAAGACAAAGCTATGAACTCTGATGCATGCTGATTACAAGTGACTCTGGACTTCCTGTTTTTCTCTTCAGGAAGGGTTTTATGCATGCATGCTTGTGTGTGTTTGCGTGTGTGTGTGTGTGCGTGTGTGTGTAAGCGAGCGCAAGTGTGTATGCACATGCATGTCTGCGCTCATGCACGTGTTTCTGCATGTGTGTGTGTGTGTGTGTGTGAAGTGCACAATGTTTGCAAGTATGGGTGGGCATGCAGGTAAGTGTCCGTTAAGGATGACCTCAAACCAACCTAAAACAAAACAGATTAAATGGAAAAAAAAAACCAACCCCCAAAACCAACAAAATTCTGCAATAAAACCATTCACATCCTCTTACTCTGTCAAACATCTTCCTTTGTCCCCCCCCCCCCCCCGCCCCCCCCACACACACCCCATGGCCCCCCACCCACAACCCAGTCTCATAAAAAACCCCGTTAATTCTATCATAGAAACAGCAACAGAAGAAACCATTCTTCATGGTACCCCACACCCAAGAGGGTATAGCGGACACGTAAGTAAAGTAAGCAAGGACTCACAAATGGCGATGCAGTGGTGATGAAGACGGTTGTGACAGCCGTTCTCACACTTGATCAAACTTTCCCCTTCCAGCATCTCCAGAAGACAGATGGGACAGGTGTCCTCCTCTTCTCGAGTGCTCCTGAAATCAGCCATCCACTGTCATGGTTTCCTTCTACACGGGTGATACACACACACACACACACACACAGACCCAGATAGTAAGGACAGCAGCTGTCTCCTCTGCAGTTATGATGGTCATATTCGGGCACAACTATATATATATATATATAATAGTAAATCATGGAAGAATGTATGGGTTACTTACTTTTTATTTCACTTGTGAGTCTTAAAATGTAAAATTTTCTTTCTGGATGTTTTTTTTTCTTCTTCTTCTTTGACATGATGATTGATATGTTCATAATAATCAAGGAAGGGCTATTGACTGTTTTCATGTCATTTCTTATCTGCTGACGAGAATGTGAATTTGAATGAGCTGAAAGAAAATATTCTGATTTATCTGTCTGAAGAAGACTTTAATAAAGTCTTTTGAATTTTAAATGAACTGAATCAATACTGGACAACTGTTCGCTCCCAGGTCATGCACCAGTGGCAGAGACTGACCGATACTGCAAGAACTGAAGAAGCATATGTCATGAAGTAGCAACAATTTTTTTTTTTTTTTTTTTTTGCTGCCCCGTCATCTGCACTGTTTCAGTGGCATTGCTCCCACACACAGCCACCCTCGGGTTCATCTGCTGCAGTCCCAGAGCTGGCAATTCACAGGGAACCATCGATGTTAGGTCGCCAGGAGGCCACACACCAGAGGAGACCCTGCACTGTTGCTGAGTCACTTCGGTGGTGTTCAGTGATGCCTGTTCTGATTTAATGTACTTAGGACACCACCTACTAAGCCCCCTACTGATACAATAATGGCTTAGTCACGGAGCCAGACTGAGTGAGCGTCCCTCCTAAAGTGGAGACCGCCACCATGTCCCTCCAACTACAGCCCCCCCCATGAACCTGCCGACACTGAAAGCATTGACAGGACTCACCCCAAGCACGGAAGTGGAGGGGTATCGAAACTGAGGTCACCATGACAGCAAGGCATGAAAGGCCACAGACTTTGAGACATTTTTGTTTATATTGGTAATGATGGAGAAGAAGGATGATGATGATGATGACACTGTTGTTATGGAGGTCCAGTCTGGTTTGGGACTTCGTGACAAGGCTGTACTCTATGCTTCCTTTCATAATGATATCCCGGCATTAACCAGGCCCGAGAAATACAGACACCTGCAGTGTTGGTCAGGTAATTAGAGCAACACACTCAAAGACGCATCCGTCGAGTGGACGACACTCGACTGTGTGGTCCAAGTCTCCCCATTTAAGCCCATAGCACACTAAACTCTGGCTAGGAGCCGGCTGCAGGCTGAAAAACCCACCACTGGGATTTCGAACCTGCATCATCCAAGCCGTCAGTCCACGACACTAATCACTTCCCCATGGCGGCTGGTTAGTAGCAACAGAATTTGTATAAGTATAAAAAGTACACAATGTGTATGAAACACCATGAGGCATTTCTTTTGCACAAAGAAGAGGTCACAGAGCAAAGCATTTCAGACATTCAAGAAGTAGGACTATAACTGCAGCCACTTATAACAGATTTTTTCTTTAGTGGGGCATGGGTTGGGGGGCGGGGTATTCGGTGTAAAAAACTTAATTTAATTTATAGAACTTCAGTGTACATCCAATACCACCCCATCTTTTTCTTTTCAAAATACATTCTGATCTGAACTAGTAATTTTACGCTTTCATTATTTCATCTATCCACATAATCTCTCATGTAAACAGGCGTTTCTCAAAGTGCACAGGGCCAAGAAATGGATGCAGCAGATAAGGATAACATCTGAGGGCTTAAGAAAACTGGAAACATGATGGGGAAAACATTATGTGGGTGTGACAGAGTGAGTTACGAATGCCTGTGGCCAGAGGAAGAAAGGGAAATATTATTTGTACATTTAGAATACCTGTATGAATGTAAAAATGTTTTGCACGTGGTAAGTGTGGGTGAATCGTGAGCTGTGCATGTTCATGTGTGTGTGTGCGTATATGTATGTGCTGTAACGTCAGTCTGAATGCATCAGAGTTCGGGTGATGTGTGTCTGTGAGACGTAGTGTGCCTTGACTGTTCCGAACATCAGGTGGGGAAAAAATTAAGTTTTTATTTAATTGTTTATTCAATGATTAGTTGCTGGATTATTTTATTCGAAATTCAACTTATGACTGAATAGTTTGAGAATTTAGTAGTTTTTGCTGTTGGTTTTGAAATGTTTGCTTTTTGATAAATTAATACTTTTTTGTGTAATTTATAATAGTAATAATCATAATAATAATAATAATGGTATTTATATAGCGCTGAATCTTGTGCAGAGACAAATCAAAGCGCTTTCGCACCAGTCATTCACACGCATGAATAACTCTAAAACTGTACAAACTAAAGACAAGGAAGAGGCAGGCAAGGGAGGCTATTTTGGGAAGAGGTGGCTTATAAGGCCAGACTTGAAAGAGCTGAGTGTGGAGACTTGATGTCAGGTCACAAACTTACTTAGCTCGTTTGGCCAATCGAGCTAAAATTATGGTGCAATCTCAATCGCAAGGGCCCTCTACCTACAGGTACAGGTACAGTATTTGGGGCAGAAATTAAGCCTTGCATCATTAATAAGCCTTGTGCACTATTCGGCACTTTACTCCAATTTTCCTTACTTTACCCAGGTGAGAATGGGTACTTCACTTCAGCTAGAGGAAAGAGAGGATTAGGCCCTGCCTTACCATACCGAGCCCAGGCCCCGAGACACAGTGAATATGAATTCACTGCCCTGACGGCAGTAACCATTCATCCAACCTGCACCATTTCCACACACAAACCAACCTACCCCGTATCATTTTCAGAAGGTGTGTTAGCTTCTTCCAACAAGGCGGCTACTGGTTCCCGACCTTCCTCTGGTGTGCTGTTCTCTTTGGCTTTTTCTTGTCGCCGCCTTGTAAGTCGTAAGCTGCGCTTATCGTGGTAGATTCGAAAGAGGTTTTCAACCTGTTCCAACAATCGACAACAGCAATCTTCTGCTTAAAAAACAAAAAACTTAAGACGACTAGAAAAGGACATGCAAAATGTGTGTCAGTTGAAAGTGAACAGTATGAAACTTAATTTTTTTCAAACAAACCCAATTAATCAAAATCAGAAAAGAAGAGCATTACATTAAAAATCAACGGTCATACACATTAAAGCCCACTTGTG
The DNA here is from genome assembly GCF_041734735.1 of Babylonia areolata. Lineage (NCBI taxonomy): Eukaryota > Metazoa > Mollusca > Gastropoda > Neogastropoda > Buccinidae > Babylonia > Babylonia areolata. Next base: position 52,264,245 of record NC_134895.1, on the reverse strand, counting down.
TACATACGAGTGAACATGGGAGTTGCAGCCCACGAACAAAGAAGAAGGTATTTAAAAAAACCACAAAAACACCACATACATGAGCAAAAAAAGACTGCCAGTTTCTGATAAATGACAGAAAATCACATATAACCACATCTTCCTTGGATGCAAAGTGAACATATTTCTGTCTTTCTCTCGCCCCCCCCCCCCCCCACTCCCCCCAACCTCCCTCACTCTCTCTCTCTCCACCTCTCACATTTAAGTCAAGTCAGAGCCTTGCAGAAGCCCCGAGATGTGGCACCCACCTCGTAGTTCTTCAGAGTTTTGCTCCAAAGACAGGGATCGCTCTCCCCCACCTGGAACACCCTCAGCATCACGAACAGAACGTGAACGCAGTGAGGTCCCCGGCCACAGCTACACGTCTGCAACAGTCAACACACACATTGTGCAGGTAACCACAGCAACACGTCTGCAACAGTCAACACACACATCATGCAGGTAACCACAGCTACACGTCTGCAACAGTCAACACACACATTGTGCAGGTAACCACAGCTACACGTCTGCAACAGTCAACACACACATCGTGCAGGTAACCACAGCTACACGTCTGCAACAGTCAACACACACATCGTGCAGGTAACCACAGTAACACGTCTGCAACAGTCAACACACACATCGTGCAGGTAACCACAGCAACACGTCTGCAACAGTCAACACACACATCATGCAGGTAACCACAGTAACACGTCTGCAACAGTCAACACACACATCGTGCAGGTAACCACAGTAACACGTCTGCAACAGTCAACACACACATCGTGCAGGTAACCACAGTAACACGTCTGCAACAGTCAACACACACATCATGCAGGTAACCACAGTAACAAAGAGTGTAATCAATGACAGTAACAACAATGATATTTACAGTATTTATTGACAATGGTAAAAAATAAAACCAATACACTTGCCCACAAAAACCAAACAAACAAACAAAAGAAAAAAAACTCCCCCCCCCCCCCCCCCCCCCAAAAAAAACCCCAGGGTGGCACTGCACCATGGCAATGCACTCTCCATGGGGAGTGAAGCCCAAATTTCATACAGAGAAATCTGATTGTGACAAAAGCTTTGTACTGTACAATATAATGAACAAACAACAACAAACTACAGAAGCACAATGTGTGTGTGTGTGTGTGTGTGTGCGAATGTGCATGTGTGTGGGGTGTGGTGTGGTGTGACGGTGGTGGTGGTGGTGTGTGGTGTTGTTTTTCATTGTGATGTGAATGCGTGCACACACACACACACGAGCCTGTGTGTGCGTACCTGCGGTCCAATGATGACGCGAAACTTGTGGTCCGGGGAGTCGCCCCCGATGAGGAAGGAGTTGGGCCCTGTCTGTTGCAACAGGTAGAGGCGAGCGCGCTGGACTCGCTCGATGCGTTTCTGGGTCAGGTACGTTGATGGCGCATCCCCCTGGGATGGTGTTCTCCGACCGGCACTGGTGCTGCTGGCTGATTGGTTGGCTTGACGAAACTGCACACACACACACATATATGTATTATACATAAAGGTTAAGAGTTATGTTAAAGGTTCCACAGCCTTTTACAGCCATCAGGGCAGAGAATTCACTGTGTCGGCGAAGGACAGCATGGCCAAAATCCTCTCTGTCTGTCATATTGACCTTCCACCAAGCAAAGTCTGGTACACATTCACACCAGGGTGGAGTGAAGAAAATCGGAGTGACGTTCCTTTCCCAAGGACAGAGCACCAGGCTGAAAAGGGGCGTTGGGCTCTCATCCCTGGTGAACAATGGATCAGATATCTATTGCCTATCTTCTTCTTCTGCGTTCGTGGGCTGCGACTCCCACGTTCACTCGTATGTACCGTTTTTACCTTGCCATGTAGGCAGCCATACTCTGCTTTTGGTGTGCATGCTGGGTATGTTCTTGTTTCCATAACCCACTGAACGCTGACATGATTACAGGATCTTTAACATGCATATTTTTTCTTCTGCTTGCATATACACACGAAGGGGGTTCAGGCATTACTGGTCTGTACATGTTGACCTGGGAGATTGGAAAAATCTCCACCCTTTACCTACCAAGCGCCGTCACCAAGATTTGAACCCGGAACCCTCAGATTGAAAGTCCAACGCTTTAACCACTCGGCTATTGCGCCCGCCTAATGTCTATGTGACTTCACCAGCAGCGCCTCCCAAGCATAGAACTGATGAACTCTCCTTTTAGACCTCAATCCCAGAAAAACAGCCAGGGCATCATAACTCTTAAACACAGCCAGGAGTCACCCTTCAAAGGCCTCACACACAGACAGACATCCAGGACTACATTCCATCAAATGAAACATTCACAGTACCAAGCCCCCTGCACTGAACAACTTGAATCTTTCAGGCTAAAGGCCAATATGGTCATTAAAACTCAACTATCATTTTCTTTCTCCCTCCCTCTCTTTCCTTCTCCCTCTATTTGCTGTCCTTTCAAAGGTGTCTTACACTTGTGCCACTCATTCCTGCTAACCTGCGCACAGTCATTCTCCAAGTCAGATAAGCAAAAACATCTGTGCTTGATTCATTCATACAGAAATATTCAATGTTATTTTTCTGACATCAAACATACAAATTAATAATTACAAACAGGAGAAAAGAAAGAAAAAGAAATCAATTGAGGTACAGTTGCTGAAAACAACACAAAATGCAGTGATCAATCAGTGAAACAAAGTATCACTATTGTTGATATGTTTGGATATATGTAACCATAGGACACACCATTTTTTGTTCTTCACTCCATGGAAAAAAAAAGGCAAAGAAGGGAAAATGAATTTAAATGATAGGTCTCTCACTCTCTCTCTCATTCCCCCCCCCCCCTCTCATTTACTATGTTGTTTTCAGTTGATGTTTTGTTGTCTTTTTTTTCTCCAAACATACTTGTGTATGTAATACTACCCTGTATTGTTTCTGGTGTGGACATTAAAAACAAAAAAAACCCAACAACAAAAAACAAACAAACAAAAATGTATCACTATTTTACGGACTAAAGAAGAGTCAGAAAGATAAAACATCAATTTATTTAAATTCAGCCACTATAACTGAGCATATGTGTAATATATCTAAGGTATGCATCCTGTACCTAAATGATGCTAAGCTTCAGATTTTTTTCTTTTATAACCTTCTAGTTCTTATTCTTGTTGTTCACAATGTCTTGTCTGCTATCATTGTTAAAAAAAAAAAAGATAGAAAAGACTATCAGTTCTTTTTTCCTTTTGTTGAAACAAACATGAAAATCTAACCTGAAAAAAGGATGAATCTTCTCCAGTTCTTGACTCTGGCTAACATAAAAAGGGATAATGGTTTCAAACAGCGACTGTTGTGTCCTTTTTTCAAACTATCGATCAGCAACTTGTTCCACCTCAATGTCAGCCAGTCCTGTGGTTTGTCCGTCGGGATCGACGAGGACCATCTAGTCATCCTGGGGGTGGGTGGGTTGGGCTCTGTGGGTGCGCAGATAACTGGTCAGGCCAATCCGCGCCCGGAAGGTTCTGATGCAGTGTGGACAGGGGATGGTGGCGGCTGTCGGGGACTTGCTGGCACTGCTTTTCCTGGCCTGTCTGTGTTGCTCTGCTGCAGCGATTCCTTTGGCCTCACAGGATTTGACGCCTTTGTGGACAGCTGAACGCCACGATGTCTGTCCATTGCATTCAGCTCCCACGTGTCGTGGCTGATGCTGAAGGCCTTCAGAGCAGCTTTCAGAGTGTCTTTGAAGTGCTTTCAGAGTGTCTTTGAAGTGCTTCTTTTGGCCTCCATGGGAGCGCTTGCCATGTTGGAGTTCGCTGTACAGCAGTTTCTTGGGGAGCCGGTGGTCTGGCATGCGAACTACATGGCCTGCCCAGCGCAGTCCTAACCAAGTAGTGAAGGACTATGAAAGAACAATTTATGGTCACACATTACTCTCTCACAACTATAGCTTTTTACTGCCTTTCATTCATACCAACTGTGTCTGGGGCTCAGCACAGGAAGGCAGGCATCTCCATTATTTCCGCCAGCCCTAACCATGGGGTGAAGGACTGTATGAAAGAATAATTCATGGTCACACATTACTCTCTCTCAACTAGTAAATCTACTATCAATTAATCCTTCATAGCTCATTACTACCTTAAATTCATATATCCACTGTGTCTAGAGCTCAGAACAAGAACGCAAGAACCAATCCACTCATCCTGCCTTTTAGTTTTAAATCTTCCCCAACTAAGTCATGCACTCATTTACACCTGGGTTGAAGGTAAGGAAAATCAGAGATAAGTGCCTTTTCCCTATGATTTAAATGGTGCCTCGAACTCTGATCACTGGATCAGAAAAGACCAACGCCAAACGGATCTGGCCATTGTGTCTCCTGAACTCTACTGTGGTAGCCAGGTGGCCACTGCCGCATTATCCGATCAGAGCCTTACCGAATTTGAAGGTGAGAGTTTCTTGCTGCGGGCATTGGTTCCGTTGTTGACCACCTGTCGGGTGAAGGCCGATTCTGCCCCGGACAGGTGCTGACTCTTTCTTCGCATCAACGTACTGACAGGAATCTGAGACCCAACAGAGACAGAAACAGAACATTCATCATTACATCCATAAAAATCACTGTCAACATATCAAACAGGTCATCTCAACTGCAAATTAACAAAGAACCAAAGTGTTAGCACAATAAAATAAGGGGAAAAGCAAAACGAAAAACGAAAACAACAGAAAAAACAAAAATGTAAAAACAAAGGTCAGTGTCCATCATTACAGTATCAGTTCAAGTCTGACCGATTCAGTATGACTCCCCCATCACTACATCAATAAAACAAAGAGGAAAGTGATCAAATGACAAGCTCATCATTTTTTTTTTTAAACTAAAACTTTTAAAACATAACAATTTTTATAAGTTACTAAAACCTGACATAATTAAAAATACTTCCTAAAAAAAAAAAAAGTATTTGGAATAATAAATTAATATATCAACAATAGATAATACTAAAACATGACAGAAGAAAATTTATACTTTGCTGTAATCAGTTTCTGAAAGATAAACAATACTAATAATAATAACAATAATAAAAAGAAAAGTAATAATAATAATGACAATAAAACCTGACACATGCACACTTCACAGCAACCACAGCTTTCTGGGCTGTGTAGTATTTCACTCATCTACCTGATCATGTGTGTGTGTGGTCACATTTTGGTGTGTGTATGTAACATAGATATAATGTTTTATGTTAACAAAAGCGTTTTTGTAAAGCACCTAGAGCAGATTTCTGGATAGTGTGCTATATAAGTATCCATTATTATTATTATTATTATCATCCTACCAGATTTGACTGAATGTCTACAGTCCAAACATATGTTTTTTTTACTTCGGCTGAAGGTATCCTACCAGATCTGATTGAACGTCAACAATACAAATATGGTTTGTTTGTTTTTTTTACTTCAGCTGGAGCCTTACCTACACCTAGAGCTGAAATTAACACCCACACATGCATATGAACTGTAGTGCATCGTAAAACCCCACTAGTGAAATGCTAAAGGTGTGACTGCAAAACAACACTGGTTTAGTTCCTTCGCTGTTTGCAACCAACAGCTGAACAAAATGGTGGGTAGGTTTTGTTTGTTTTTGCTTGTTTTGGTTCAGGTTTTTCTATTCCCTTTATAGTCCCCCCCCCCCCCCCCCCCTTTAAGATTTTTTGTTGTTGACATGTACTAAATGACAGTTTATTTCAAACGCTGTTCACAATATATGACCGGTGTTTGTTTTTTTTCTGGCTTTTTGTTTGTTTGTTTTGTTTTTATTGGTGGTGGGAGGGATAGTGGTGTGGAAGGAATTTGTTTTAGATTTTTTGTGCATACACTTTTCTGGAGCTTGTGTGTGTGTGTGTGTGTGTGTGTGTGTGTGTGTGTGTGTGTGTGTGTGTTTGCTTTCAAACAGATATGTACACAATTATCCCGAAAGGCAGCACTAAGGTACAAACAATGTGTGAGGTGTACGTGAACAGGCGACTGGTCACATTAAAGTCATTAACTGATCATAATTCACATACACCAGTAAGCTAGCAGTGAACTAAAAAAAATATTTTCAACAGTCCCACTTAAGTTTACTATTTTAATGGTTTCTCTGCTGACAGAACACAGACACACACAGAGATGCACACACACACACACACACACACATGGATCTGCACGTGCGCACACACACAATACACACACACACACAGCCACACAGACTGGTACCTACCTGAGAACAGCCAGTGTTGGCAACTTTCCCAGCCTGAAACCAATACACAGAAGAGGAGGCGGCGTGAGTAACTCTGTCTATAAACAGCATCAGCTCTGAGAGAGCTTTCTTCACATTTCACAATATCAAAAATATGCAACAAACATTATTCCTGGAAACAAGCGAGACCTACTGTTAAAAATCTATAGTCTTTTCATCTAAGCATCCAGAAGCATAACTTAAATAGTTAACACCACGCACATACACAG
>NC_134895.1:52242740-52252740 GCF_041734735.1 Babylonia areolata | reverse complement strand
TCCAAAATTGTGAACTTTACATAAACAGGCGAGGGGATCTTGGGGACTGCATAAGGAGAGCAAAGCTGATTATGTCACCTAAAACTGCACTTCACAGAGCCAATAAACTGTTGTCATTTTCATTAAAAAATTCTTTTTTTTTCTTTTTCTAAACTTCCTTTCTGTTTTTGATGTATTTCTAATGACAACTAGTGCAGTGAAAAAAAGAACCAATTGTTCTCACAGGTCACTCTCATCATGGCAGATTCATAATGTATCAGACTGATAACAAGTGCTCAACTTGCTCAGTTGCTGATTTGGTATGAATCACGATTAAGTTTATAACTAACATTTTAAGTAAAAAGCAGGAAAACATATACATGCAAAAAACTGATTTTTGTATGCTGAATAACTTATCCTCAAGAATATTGTTATTCCATCTTTGTGTAAAGCTACTTTACTGCTGTCAAAAGTGCATGTGGTTCATTCTGTTTTCAAAACACTTTCTTTTCCTTTTCAATGTTTATTTTTTCATTGTAAAATGTGCAATTGTTGGGATCATATGGTAGGCATTATCTGTGTATGTGTGTGTGTGTGTGCACGCGAGTGTGCCCACATGGTGCCATTTATTGTTAATACTTCAAAATTAAAAAAAAAAAAATAGAAAAGTACTGCAATTATTTTTTACATCAACTTAATTTCAAAAGGTAAAGTAAATTTTGGGAGATAAAAAAGCTTTGATAACTAAGTAATTTCTTTAAGTAAAAGACTGCAGATAAAGCATGGCCCAAAAGAAAACAGTGCTTAAAGTTAAACACTGCTTAGAGCATTGACTGTTTAGCCTTTTTTGATATCTATTCTAACTTTCTAAGCAATGTTTTTACAAATGAAAAGGGTATTCATGTACAATAAAAATTAAAAAAATAAAAATTATAATAAACGCACTTAATCAGTGACTTATTTCATGAAGTTTTTTTATACTGACTTTCGATTTTTTGTATAATTCAGTGATTTTTTTTTTTTTTTTTTTTTAAGAAGAAAAAAAGCAGTCTCACAGTAATACACATTTAAACTCCAGAAAAAGAAATCAAATTTCAACAAATTTTCACCAGTAAACTTAAATAAATCTTATTTCTTGATATTGTTTTCCATGATGCATTAATTTCTCAACACTTCGGGGATGCCTGAACAGTCTCAAAACTGTCAAGAAACAATCAGAACTAGTTCAAAATTCCGGATCAGGATCTGTTCGTCGCAGAGGCCAATATGGCCATCATCACAACAATCCTGTAAAAATGGCAGTCTAACCCCCAATTCATCTAACCATCACTCCACCATCACCCCTCTATTCTTTTTTTCTATCATGATGATACAGATAATCACACACACACACACACACACAAAATCCCATCAAAAAGAAGGGAAAAATGCATGAAAATTGGGAATGTGCTACTTTGTCAGTTGCAGCACTTGATCACTTAAAGGAAGCAAACATTTCATCTCCAGGATTTCCTTTTTTTCTGAACACCTCCCCCACCCTCTCACCCATCTTCACTCCCACAACCCCTTCTTCCCCCTCCCCATTCACCCCTCTGGACACACAACTTCACACAAAGTTCTGCGCGGTCATATCCTATTGTGGTTAGTTCTGAAATAATCAATAAACCACCATCATTGAAATGCAATACTTCAAACTGTATGAAACATTTTTTTTTCCAATCTGAATTGATTAAAAAGCACTATTGTGTATCAAAACTCACTCCAGTAATAGGCGCCAACTTTTGTTGAGTTCATTCTATATTTTTGCATTCCATCTATTGATATATACACGCAGTCGAACTACAAAACTTGTCGGTTTTGATGCCGAGCCTAACCTCCGACAGCTAGTTTTGTTGCGGGTACGAAATGCATCAAAGGCTAATGCGGGTGGGGGAAAAAACAAAAGAAACACAAACTTACCTGTCAGAGATTTCTTTTAGATCTGCGGTGTCCGAATGTTTGTCGCTGCCTTCGAATTTTGGTACATTCACATGTCTTAAATGCTGCCGCCACTTATGAGGGCCTTGGAAGTTTTCACTTCTTTCGCCATAATCTTCCTCCTCAGCGGCGGCAGCTCCGTGGTTCACGCTCGCTGCTTCCTCGGCTGCCGCAGACTCGGCGGGGGTAGCCATCTTTGATGCCAGGCCTCACAAGCGAAAGAACATCCCTTTGTCTGGCTCAAAGAAAGCGAGATGGACATTCGGTTGGTCGGTCCCGTTTCTTCACAAAGAAGGATCAATTCTGCATAATCTAATCCCCCGTCGACGGCCGAGTTCAGAAGTTATTGATTTTTGTTTGATGGAGTTGCCAGCTTCCGGTCGGAAAGCCCTTCGGTGTTCCTGCGACTTGAGAAGGGAATGTTGTGAGAGCCTCGGTTTCATCGCGGCCTTATCTATTTTTGGAAGAAGCACTTTCTGGTGCCATTTCGTCATTTCTGAAAATAAAACAATCTGAGCCAATGGGCTTTATTTGTGGGTTTGCTAAACTTTTAAACAAATTTCAACCAGCAAAAACAATTTCATTCTGACCCCAACAATAAAACTTTAAATGCTCTGCAGCTGACAAAACTTGTCATCAACTTTTACGATGTCCTGCCGCTGAAACATTCGTCTGCTAAGAAAGGCAGGAAACGTGACATTGGCGCGTGCCCCCGGTGATCGGAAGCGAGGCTGTCGTTGTTGACAACAGGCACGCCGCGCCGCATGACAGATGAATGGATCGAGAACACGATCACTGATCGACGTATCGACTTGTGCGGCGCATCAAGTGCCGGCCAAGCAGTGGCAGCGTCGCAGCTTGACCACACTCAGTACAGGTGTGTCAGCAAAGTGCAACGGTTGCAGCCTGGTATCGTAAAAGCGAAGTCTGGGCTTTGTAAAAACAGAGAGAAATTCGTGGAAAATCGTAGCAGTGGACTGGCGAGGGAGATTGTGGTAAGTGATTTGTCGCGGTTCCATGTGACTGCTTTATCGCTTGGTTCGTATGTGTGTTCTGTGTGATATTTACGAGGTCTCGGTGGGTGGTGTGGGTCATAACGCTGGGCTCAAGATTGCCTAGGCTTCTTTTGATCGATCTATGCGTTCTGATCGGTGGTCCTGCTTGCGACTGCATATCCAGCATGTCCTGTATAGTCATCCTGTGTGAACAAAACATACTTTAATTAGGGCTCGCTGTTCTTCGTATAGTCTACATTTTGTTTGTGACCCTAAACCACGAAAAAAAAAGAGAGAGAAAGAAATCGTGATGGCGTGACAATGAACTGTACCGTACGGTTCATTAAATCAACCATCAGCGTGTTTGTACTTGCATGCTTGCTTTCGCGATTTGTGTGTTCCAAAAGTTGGTCTTATCACTGAGTCACGCATTCATGTGCGTTTTCACTACATAATTCATCTTGCTCAGTTAATAATCATTCTTACTCTGATTCTGTACTGTATCACATACGGCGTACATATTCGTGCGAAGGTAAGCACGAAAGCACACCTACGCGCATGCACCCACGCACATGCACATATGCACGCATGCACATTACACGTCCATCTCAAAGCTAAAAGACGTTACATTAAAAGCAGAAACACGCGCACACACACACACACACACACACACACACACACACACACACACACACACACAGGTCAAGCACATTAACACACACACGCGCGGGTTCACATCTCCAATGTCAAAGGCATGCTGATTGCAGTAGATAGACAGATACGAAGGCGCATACATGCACACACTCACTCACACACGCGCGCGCACAAACACATGCTCGCACGCACGCACGCACGCACGCACGCTCGCTCACACACACACACACACACACACACACACACACACACACGTGGATAAAGCATGTGTGTGTGTGTGTGTGTGTGTGTGTGTGTGTGTGTGTGTATTGCATGATGATTATAGTAGACAGACACGAAGGCGCATGCATGACATACACACTCACTCAAACACGCGCACGGACAGCCACATGCTCGCACTCACACACACACACACACACACACACACACACACACACACACACACACACGCACATTATCCGTGTGTGCCCGCTTTGTCTGTCTGTATGTCTGTTTGTCTGCCTGTCTGTCTGCTTGTCTGTCTGTTCTTCATATGGATGTTAACACAGAAGTCCACCCCCCTCCTCCTTACCCCTGTTGTCACGGGCAGAAAGGCCAAAACAATAAATCATTTAGACTTCAGACCTCTCTCTCTCTCTCTCTCTCTCTCTCTCTCTCTCTCCAAACACACACACACACACATAGGATACAGGGCTCATGAAAATTATTACCTGCCGGCATGGTTATGCATGATTTTTAGAAACTAACTGTGACATTACATAAGATAGTGGTTGTACAGCCAACAAATGAGCGATGTAGGGTGTGCTGATGTACAGTCATTGTGTTCATAGACATAAGCGTTGTTCTGCCAAATGATATTTGTTCAAAGCTTAATATGGAATCCACTGCTGGGAAATGACAGTACTTAACTGTTTGTCTGCTTCTCTGTCTGTCTGTCTTTCTTTCTCTCTTTCTCTTTGTGTGTCTCTTAGAACAACGGCAGATGTGTAAAGTCGGCCAAAGTGCTAATGTCTTCATCGTTGAAAAATAAAGATTCATTCATTCAGTCATTCCCTCTCTCTCTCTGTTTCTGTCTCTCTCTGTTTTCACAATCTCTCCCTCTTTGTCTCTCTGCCTGTCTGCCTCTCAGTCGTTCTCTCCCTTTCTGCCTGTCTGTCTATCCCAATCTCTCTCTTCCTGTCTGTCTCTGTTCCTCTGTGTACAACTGTCTCTCTGTCTCCCTCTCTCTGTCTATCTTTTTATTGTTAAACCTGTTCTCAGTTTCTGCGCCTACGGCATGTGTGTGTGGGGGGGAGGGGAGGAGGGGGGACATGCATGTGTATGTGCATGCGTTAATGTGTGTGTGTGTGTGTGTGTGTGTGTGTGTGTGGTGTGAGAGAGGAAAGCGACTGAGATCGACAAGGTAAGTAAAATGGTCACTTCACCAGCTGTTCTTTATTAATTTTTCGTGTTACATTTATCACGTCTTTCTTGGATTATGTCGGGTGTCTTATTCTTGCTTTAAATGTAAACTGTCAGATAGCTCTGTATAGGCTATGAGGGGAGGGGGGGGGGGGGGAGGGAGGAGAAAAAGTAAAGGAAGAAATAAAAAAAACAACCGGAAGGTAACTGAATATGAAATGCAAAATCAAAGCCGTCATTACCACTCAGAAAGAATTCTAGTCTGGTCCCATGTTTGACGGGCGCAACTTCCAGGTGGTTAATTTGTATTTGTATTTCATTTTATCACAACAGATTTTTCTGTGTGAAATTCGGGCTGCTCTCCACAGGGAGATGGCGCGTCGCTATACTACAGCGCCGCCACCCCCCCCCCTCCCCCCCCTCTTTTTTTTATTTCATTTTTTTAATTTTATCCTGCGTGCAGTTTTATTTGTTTTTCCTATCGAAGTGGATTTTTCTACAGAATTTTGCCAGGAACAACACTTTCGTTGCCGTGGGTTCTTTTACGTGCGCTAAGTGCATGCTAGCACACGGGACCTCGGTTTATCGTCTTATCCGAATGACTAGCGTCCAGACCACTACTCAATGTGCAGTGGAGGAGGAGTAAATATCGGCGGCTGAGCCGTGATTCAGTCGAACCAGCGCGCTCAGATTCTCTCGCTTCCTAGGCGGACGCGTTACCTCCTCAGTCCAGGCCATCTCTCCACGTGGGGCTTTCATTCTGAGGGTCAGTTCTGGGTTTGAAGCTCGGTCACGGCCCCCTTGTGGAGTTAACTCTCTCCATACGAACGGCGAAAGAGACGACGTTAACAGCGTTTCACCCCAATTACCATCATCAAAATATTGCAAGCAGAAGGCTCTTATACCGAAGAGGTGAATGTTGACAAAGAATCCCACAGTTCTGACGACGGAAGCTAAAGGTTGGGTCATTCAGACACCCACTGGACATCCGAGGGGTCTGTGTAGAGGAGAAGAGAGGCCGTACTGAGTGAGTTAAGAGGACGGAGGTCAACAGATGAGAAGACCTGATAGTCCCTGATCTCCCCCACCCCACACCCACGCCTCACACCCGTGCCCTATCAGTCTTCGTGTGTAAACGCATGCAGAAGATCAAATGCACACGTTAAAGAACCCGGGCCAATCCATGTCAGCGTTCGGAGAACAAACACAGCACGCAGAGCCCTTCCCAATACGGATTATGGCTGCCTACATGGCGGGGCAACCAACAACAACAACAACAACAAAAAAAAAAAAAAAAAGCAACAACAAAACACACACACACACACACACACACACACACACACACACACACACACACACACACACTGACACGCACACTGACACGCACGCACGACCGCACGCACACACACACACACACACACACACACACACACACACACACACCACAAACAGACACACACACACACACACACACACACACACACACGCACGCACACGCACACACACACACACACACACACACACACACCACACACACACACACACACACACACACCACAAACAAACACACACACACACACACACACACACACACACACACACACACACACACACACACACACACACTTCCCGTGGGTTTCGCCTAAATTTCCCCTGGGTTTGAATACCGCTCTCGCCCTTGGTGATGCTGCTGGTCAGGCATCCATCTGCCTTGTAGCAGATGTGGTGTAGCGTATATTATGGATTTGTCCGAACGCAGTGAGTGACGCCTCCTTGTGAAATTGAAACTGGAAACTGAACTGACACTATAATCAGTTCCCCACCGACGGGCGCAATAACAGAGTGGTAAAAGCGTTCAATAAATATGAGGGTGCCGGGTTCGAATCAAGTCTCGGTAACGGCGCCTGGTGGGTAAATGGTGGAGATTTTTCCGATATCCCAGGTCAACATATGTGCAGACCCGGGTGCTTATGCCTGAACGCCCTTCGTGTGTATACGGCAAGGAGAAGATCATAAAGATCATATAATCCATGTCAGCGTTCGGTGGGTTATGGAAACAAAAACATACCCAGCATCCCCCCTCCCCAACCCCCTCACCCCTCGAAAATGGAGTATGGGTGCCTACACGGCGGGGGTAAAAACGGTCATACACATAAAAGCCCACTCGTGTACATACTACGAGTGAACGTGGGAGCTGCAGCCCACGAACGAAGAAAAAGAAGAAGAAGAATTCCCCACTCCCTCCAGCTCCCGCCCCCCCACCCCCACCCCCCGCCGGCCCCCCCACATTCCCCCCCCCCCTTCCTCTGGCCGCAGCATGCCTCAAGGTTGACATAGATACACAGATATCTAGCTGTGGTGATTCTCACTGATGTTGTTTTTTATTTTTATTTTTTATTTATTTTTTTTTAATTACTCAGTGCCAGATTGTGACTGGGTTGCAGTATCTGCGACTGCCGGCGCCCGAAATAGAACACATTCCTGGCATTGGTGCTTGTACCGCTAAAATTAGAAACAGAGATTCAGTTTAACACACACACACACAAAAATGTTTGTATAGCAACCAGTGTCTGAGTGGGTGGGTTACCTCACTTGATGCCTGAGTGTTGCGCAATAGAGCTGACTGTGTCAGCTCCATTCGTGATGTAAGTAAGTATACCTAAGTATTAAAACGCACACACACACACACACACACACACACACACACACACACACACACACACAACACAACACAACACAACACAACACAACACAACAACACAGCACAGCACAGCACAACACATCAGAACACAACACAGCGCAATACAACACACACACACACACACACACACACACACACACACACACACACACACACACACATTCACACAGACACACACAGACACACAGACACACACACACATCAAAGTGTATTACCCGTGGTGTACGTTCTGTAATTAATCACTGGCCTGAGTAAGAATGATATGAAAAAGACGGGGGAAGATGGGTAGAGAGGACGGTAAACTGAGAGAGAGAGAGACAGATACAGAGAAAGAGACAGACAGACAGACAGAAACAGAAACAGAGAGAGAGACAGAGAGAGACAGACGCACAGATACATACAGAGACAGAGAGAGACAGAGACAGACACACAGACATAGAGACACACAGACACAGACACACACAGACAGACAGACACACACACACACACACACACACACACACACACACACACACACACACACACACACACACACACACACACACACATACAGAGAGACAGAGAGAGACAGAAACAGAGAGAGACAGAGACAGACACACAGACACATACAGAAACAGAAACAGACACTCAGACACAGACACACACATACAAAGAGAGAGAGAGACAGACAGACAGACAGACAGACAGAAACAGAGAGAGAGAGACAGAGACAGACACACAGACACACATACACATACAGAGAGAGAGAGACAGTGAGACAGAGACAGAGACAGAGACAGACACACAGATACAGAGAGACAGAGAGAGAGAGAGACAGAGAGACAGGGAACGAACGAACATTTTTATTCAATAAAGACCGTGGCCCTTCATGGAGGAGATCAGTAGACAGAGAGAGAGAGAGACAGAGACAGACAGACAGACACACACACACACACACACACACACACACAGAGCGAGAGGGAGAGAGAGAGAGAGAGAGAGAGAGAGAGAGAGAGAGAGAGAGAGAGAGAGAGAGAGAGAGTGTTAACCACCGTTTTTCTAAATATCAGTTTCCATTATATGTTATTTTGAGGTCATTGTGTATCAGCATTAGGGTAGTGACGTCTCTATTTTACTGCGATCGGGTGGTTTGGCAGAGGTCAAAGCTCCTAGTTTGTATTATCTTCAATGTCTAATCAACCTTTATCGCAGCGCCGGTCAGTGTCTGAGTGGATGCTAACAGAATTAGCGTTTTCAGGAGCGATCATTTTCTTGCTTATGTGTACATACATACATACATACATATTATATATATATATATATAGTTATGTATATGTGTAGTTTTAGTGTTATATATGTATGCATATATATAATATGTTATATAATCTCTCTCTCTCTCTCTCTCTCTCTCTCTCTCTATATATATATATATATATATATATGTATGTATGTATGTATGTATCGTTCCTCGTTTTATGATGTTGCATAAAAGTTTTGCAAACAATCAGATCAATCAAATCAAATACAATGTCAGATTTAAAGACATTTTCATCTCCGCCAAATGTTTTACCAGTGGAGAAAGTTGTTATGTTTGTACATCTGTCAGTCTTTCAGTTCTCTTTCACTGAACGTGTTTTCAGAAAGCTTAGACATGGGCACATCTTTATATATACCTATGTGCTCCTTCTCACGGGGGCAAAAGAAGCATTCACATATCTTCGATCATGACACCATGTATGATTAAGGTGAAACTATATCTGTGGTTAAGATTCTGTGTACTGTTGTAGACCTAATGTACAACTATTTTAGTTTGTTTAAACGTACCTGACCTGGTAAGTACAGTATCAGTATCAGTAGCTCGAGGAGGCGTCACTGCGTTCGGTCAAATCCATAAAAAAAAATATGCCACACCACATCTGCCAAGCAGATGCCTGACCTGCAGCGTAACCCAGCACGCTTAGTCAGGCCTTGAGAAAGAAAAATAAAATAAATAAATTAAATAACATAAAATAAAGAAATAACAAAGATTTATATATATAAAAAAATGAAAAAATAAAAAAAAAAAAAAATGCCGGCACTCAAATCAGGGCCCTCCCGCATTTAAATTACGATATACATTCAACTTCGACTCTCTCTCTCTCTCTGTCTGTCTGTCTGTCTGTCTCTCTCTCTCTCTCTTATACCCAGACCAGTGACTAATTACACAACCTTCAGAGACAGATAGTAAACTTTTTATTTTGAAAGCAAAACAAATAAAACTAAATTAGAAAGAAACAAACAAAATGAAACACAGTCAAAAACTGCGACCTTATGG
>NC_134895.1:52232740-52237740 GCF_041734735.1 Babylonia areolata | reverse complement strand
TTGTCTGTCTGTCAGTCTCTGTCTGTCTGTCTGTCTCTGTCTGTCTGTCTCTGTCTTTCTCTGTCTCAGCCTTTCTTTGTTTCCACGTCTCTGTCTGTCTTTGTCTGTCTGTCTCTCTCTGTCTGTCTGTCTTTCTATCTCTTCTTTCTGTCAGTCCTCAGTCTGTCTTTGTCAGTCTCTGTCTCAAGCCTTTCTTTTGTCTTCCACGTCTTTGTCTGTTAGTCTTCCTCATTCTCTCTCTGCTGTCTTCTGCGTTTGTCGTCTGCTTCTCTGTCTGTCATCCTCGTCTGTTTTCTTCTGTAGCTCTGTCTGTCTGCTTCAGTCTGTCTTGTCCTTCTCTGTCGTCCTGTCTCGTCTGTCTGTTTTCTGTCTGTCTTTTCGTTTCTGTCTGTCTCGTCTGCTTTCTCGTCACTCTCTGTCTTCGTCGTCTCAGTCTCGTCTCTGTCTTCTCGTCTTCACTCTGTTGTCTCTTGTCTGTCTTTGTCTGTCTTCTTCGTCTGTTCGTCTGTCTGCCCTGTGCAGTCTGTCTGTCTTCTCTGTTCTGTCTGTCTCTGTCCCTGTCCTGTCTGTCTGTCTCTATCTGTCTGTCTTTTCTCTCTTCTTCAGCCTTTCTGTCTTTTGTTCCTCTTTCCTGTCTGTTCCGTCTCATCTGTCTTTCTCTGTCTCTTTCAGTCTCTGTCTGTCTTCTTGTCTTGTCGTCTCGTCTGTCTTCTCTGTCTCTCTGTCTGTCATCTCTCTGTCTGTCTTCTCTGTCTGTCGTCTTCTCTGTTTCTGTCTTCGTCTGTCGTCCTCTGTCTTCTGTCTGTCAGTCTCTGTCTCCTGTCTTTCTCTGTCTGTCTCTCTGTCTGTCTTTGTCTGTCTTGTCTGTTTTTGTCTTTCTTGTCTGTCTCTGTCTGCTCTGTCTGTCTTTTGTCTGTCAGTCTGTCTGTCTCTGTCTGTCAGTCTCTGTCTTTCTCTGTCTGTCTTCTCTGTCTGTCTTTCTCTGTCTGTCTCGTCTGTCTTCTCTGTCTGTCAGTCTTCTGTCTGTCAGTCTCTGCTTTCTCTGCCCTGTCTTTCTCTGTCTGTCTTCTGTCTTCAGTCTCTGTCTTTCTCTGTCTGTCTTCTCTGTCTGTCTTTCTCTGTCTGTCTTTCTTCTGTCTGTCACTCTGTCTGTCTTTCTCTGTCTCAGCCTTTCTTCTTTGTCTGTCTCCTGTCTGTCAGTCTCTGTCTGTCTCTCTCTGTCTGTCTGTCTTTCTCTGTCTGTCAGTCTCTGTCTGTCTTTGTCTGTCTCTCTCTGTCTGTCTGTCTTTGTCTGTCTGTCTCTGTCTGTCTGTCTTTGTCTGTCTGTCTCTGTCTGTCTTTCTCTGTCTGTCTTTCTGTCTGTCTGTCTTTCTGTCTGTCTCTGTCTGTCTTTCTCTGTCTGTCAGTCTCTGTCTGTCTTTCTCTGTCTGTCTTTCTGTCTGTCTGTCTTTCTGTCTGTCTCTGTCTGTCTGTCTTTGTCTGTCAGTCTCTGTCTGTCTTTCTCTGTCTGTCAGTCTCTGTCTGTCTTTCTCTGTCTGTCTTTCTGTCTTTCTGTCTGTCTCTGTCTTTGTCTGTCTGTCTTTCTCTGTCTGTCAGTCTCTGTCTGTCAGTCTCTGTCTCAGCCTTTCTTTGTTCCCTGTCTCCATGCTTTCACGTCTCTGTCTGTCTTTCTCTGTCTGTCTCTGTCTCATCCTTTCTCTGTCTGTCTCTGTCTCATCCTTTCTCTGTCTGTCTTTCTCTGTCTGTATTTCTGTCTGTCTCTGTCTTTCTGTCTGTCTCTGTCTTTCTGTCTGTCTCAGCCTTTCTCTGTCTGTCTGTCTGTCTGTCTGTCTGTCTCTGTCTCTCTTTCTCTGTCTCAGCCTTTCTTTGTTTCCGGTCTCCATGTTTCCATGTCTCCGTCTGTCTGTCTCCGTCTGTCTGTCTTTCTGTCTGTCTCTGTCTGTCTGTCTCTGTCTCTGTCTGTCTGTCTCTGTCTGTCTGTCTGTCTCTGTCTGTCTGTCTGTCTCTGTCTGTCTGTCTGTCTCTGTCTGTCTGTCTGTCTCTGTCTGTCTCTGTCTGTCTGTCTGTCTCTGTATTCTTTCCGTCTGTTTCCCAGTCTGGTATCACACGTAATTTTTCTTGTGTGTGTGTGTGTGTGTGTGTGTGTGTGTGTGTGTGTTATAGTGTGTGTGTGCGTGTGTGCGTGTGTGTGTGTGTGTGTGTGTGTGTGTGTGTGTGTTGTAGTGTGTGTGTTGTGTGCGCGCGTGCGTGTGTGTGTGTGTGTGTGTGTGTTTTAGTGTGTGTGTGTGTGTGTGTGTGTGTGTGTGTTGTAGTGTGTGTGTGTGTGTGTGTGTGTGTGTGTGTGTGTGTGTGTGTGTGTGCGTGTGTGCGCGCGTGTGTAACCTGATGCTTACACTAGGAAAAAACAGCCGTTCCATTCTCATCAGTGTTTCCATCGTATATTTTGATCAGCAAGTTATGTTTATTATTCGAGTAGGTTAACCCATTCGTGAGAGGCAATCATTGATCTGTCATCTTCAAGTGACTTGGGCAATGGACTGTATGAGTTTCAGTTTCAGTTTCAGTAGCTCAAGGAGGCGTCACTGCGTTCGGACAAATCCATGTACGCTACACCACATCTGCCAAGCAGATGCCTGACCAGTAGCGTAACCCAACGCGCTTAGTCAGGCTTTGAGAAAAAAAAGGTGAATAAATAATAGATAAGCTTACATAAATAAATAAATAAATAATAATTATGATATAAAGAAAAGGTAGTAGTAATGATAATAATAATAAAATAATAATAATAAATAATAAATAAATAAATGGATAAATAAGACAACAATGATGATAAATAAGCAAATAAATGTAAAACATGGAAGACACACATTCACACATACACCCACACATGGATAACAGATATGCACCAAACATGCAGTTTCACAGATATGAAAGCACAGTCAAATACATGCAAACGTACATGTATGAACGAACCATTCATTCATTCATTCTCTCTTTGTCTCCGCGGTCAATATGACTCTCTCTCTCTCTCTCTCTCTCTCTCTCTCTCTCTCTCTCTCTCATACCTAATTATGTTTATGTATACATATGCATACATATCTGTGTGTACATGTAGACATATGCATGCATGTGGGTATATGTGCAAATATGTATATGCATAAGGGTGTGTGTGTTTGGGGATGAGTGTGTGCATATGTGTGTGGGTGGGTGGGTGTGAGTGTGTGACAGTGTTCCCTTCATTATATTTTTTATGATGATGATGGTCCGCTTTTAAGTATTATAATCATCATCATTAGTAGTAGTAGTAGTAGTAGTAGTGGTAGTATTTACCATTGTTATCATTGTTGTGTCTTATCGTTACTGTTTTTGTTGTCACAAGGACAGATTGGAAGACTAGGCAATGCCTAAAATCTTTATCCTTGAGTAATAAAGTTTTTGAATCTCTCTCTCTCTCCCTTCACCATGCAGTCGTCTTCAGTTGTGTGATGTGAGTGTGAGTGAGCGTGGACAAAGGCTACAGTGTGTGTACGTGCATTCCGACATGCCGGCGAGCATGTGTGTGTGTGCTGACGGACATACGTGCGTGTGCGCACGTGTGGTTGAATGTATGAACGAATGAATGAATGAATGAATGTATGTATGTATGTATGTATGTATGTATGCATGTGTGCATGCAGTCGTGTATGTATGTATGTATGAATGCGGCAGTCATGTATATATATATATATATATATATATATATATATGAATGTATGTATGTATGTAAGTATGTAAGAATGCATGTGTATGTTTGTGTGCGTGTGTGTGTGTGTGTGTAGTGTCTGAATGTGTATATATGTGTGTGTATGTATGTGTAGTGTGTGTGTTTGTGTAAGCGTACTGTGTGTGTGTGTGTGTGTGTGTGCACGCACGCGCGCGCGCACGCGTGTGTGCACTGATGTGTAGTGTGTCTGTATGCGTATGTACAACTACTGCGCGACGCACCCTCCCACCCCCCCCCCCCCACCGTCCTGATTTCCCATCATCACCCAGTC
Organism: Babylonia areolata; assembly: GCF_041734735.1. NCBI lineage: Eukaryota > Metazoa > Mollusca > Gastropoda > Neogastropoda > Buccinidae > Babylonia > Babylonia areolata. The sequence continues at coordinate 52,233,706 of NC_134895.1, read as the reverse complement.
ACACCACTCACCCCACTTTCTGGCCCCTGTGTATCGCCATGGCAGGAAAGGGAAGTGAGGAGTGGAAGGTAGGGGGCGGACGGAGACGCCACGCGGGGTAGAAGGAGGGGTAAGTGGGGTGGGGGAGGGGGGGGGAGGGAGAGGGAGGGGGAGAGGGGGGGGAAGCCGGAGAGGGAGTGTGGTGGGATAGATTGTGAGGTGAGGTGAAAATATGGCAACAACATCAACAACAGCAGCAAGCACTCTACAAGACGAAAGCCCTGCAGGTTAATTTAATAAAAAAAAAAAAAAAAAAAAAAAAAAGACAGAAAGAAAAAAGGTAAGAAGACGAAGAAGAAGAAAGAGGATCGGGGGGTTGGGGGTGGGGGGGTGGAGAGGGAAGGCGGAGTGGTGGCGATAAGAGGAGAGAGGGAGAGGGAGGGAGGGAAGGAGGGAGGGAGGGAGGGAAAAGGAAGAAGAGGTTGTATCGAGGCACAGGTAAGAACGAGAAAGGTGTGTGTGTGTGTGTGTGTGGTAGGGGAAGGGGGGGGGAGGGGTTGGTGGGGTGGGGGGATGGGGGGGGAGAGAGAGAGAGAGAGAGAGCGAAGGAGGAGGGTAGTGGTGGAGGTGGGTGTGGGGGGGGGGGGGGGTGTGAGGGGAGATAAGCGAAGAGGGCAGCCAGGTGCTTGTTATGTTGAAACACCGCTGTTTCAGAAAGAAACTGACAGTACACTACTTGGGGGAGTGGGGGGGGGGGGGAAAGCTACAGCTGAGGAGAGGATGGGTTGAGGGGGAAGGGGTGGGGGGTGTGGGGGGGGGGGGGGGGAGGAGGTGGGTGATAGTGGGGTGATGGTGGGGGGTTGGGGTGGGGTGGGGGCAGTTGGGTTTGAAGTGGCCTGTGCGGGCTCTCTACTATACTTTGTGTTTTTAATGTCTGCTGTGTTGCTGTATGTATGTATGTATGTATGTATGTGTGTGTGGATGGAT
>NC_134895.1:52210240-52217740 GCF_041734735.1 Babylonia areolata | reverse complement strand
TTCTCCACCCCCTCCCCTCTCCCACCCCCACATCCCTCTCTTTTTCTCCAGACCTACTGGAATCACACCTCACACAGACCCGCGCACATGACATCTACACACATTGTTTATTACCTTTCACCTGGGTCAGGGCAGAGGGGAAACCTGAGCGCATGGGTGCAGAACCAGATGTGTTACATCTCTCTCTGTCGTGCACGTGCTAACCGACTATATAAAGTAGGTCAGGTTAGAGCAACATTGCTTCACGTATCCTACCACATTACATCTACCACTCCCTCTCTACTCTCTTCACAGTGACAAGAAGGAGTGTGTGTGTGGGGGTATGGGGGGTTTGGGGGGCGGGGGGGGGGGGGGGGGGAGCGTGGCAGGTGATGGTGGTGGAAGGGAGGGGTCAGAGGGATTTATGTGTGTGTGTGTGTGTGTGTGTGTGTGTGTGTGTGTGTGTGTACAAAGAACATTTTTATTGAAGTAAAAAAAGAAAATAAATACATTTGCCTTGTTTATATCCTGCCGTCTCTGTGGGGTGGGGGTGGGGGTGGGGGGAGAAGAGGGTGATGGAACAGAGGGTAAGACGGATTGTGTGTGTGTGTGTGTGTGTGTGTGTGTGTGTGTGTGTGTGTGTGTGACGATGTGTGAAGAACGAACTTTTTTAAAATGGGAAATAAAGAAATAAACACATTTGTCTTGTTTACATCCTGCCCTCATCAAAGTGAAATGGGTGCAGAGGCCCCAAGACCTTCAGACTGTTCTGATTTGTGTCTCTGTCTGTCTGTCTGTCTGTCTGTCTCTCTTTCTCTCTCACTCTCTCACACTCTCTCATAAGCTCTGTCTCACTCACTCTTTCTCTCTGTCACACACACACACACACACACACACACACACACACACACACACACACATTCTCTGCTCTCTCTTTCACTCACTCTCCCGCTCTCACTCTCTCACACTGTGTCCCCCTCTCTTACTCACACGCACACACACACACACACTCTCTCTCTTTCTCTCATAGACCTATGCAGGTAATGACAATAAAATATCAAAGCTCAAGTCTCTCTCTCTCTCTCTCTCTCTCTCTCTCTCTGTCTCACCCCTCCACCCCTACCCCCCTCTCTCTCTTCTCTTATTCTCCACCCCCCCCCCCTCTCCCACCCCAACATCCCTCTCTTTTTCTTCAGACCTACTGGAATCACACTTCACACAGACCCGCGCACATGACATCTACACACATTGTTTATTACCTTTCACCTGGGTCAGGGCAGAGGGGAAACCTGAGCCATGGGTGCAGAACCAGATGTGTTACATCTCTCTCTCTGTCGTGCACGTGCTAACCGAGATAAAGTAGGTCAGGCTTGACTGAGCACACATGTGTTTCCCGTCTCTACCACTTACATTACCACTCCCTCTTACTCTCTTCACAGCGACAAGAAGATGGGGGAGGGGTTGAGGGGGGGGGAGGGGGGGTGGTGGAAGGGGGGTAGGGGATTTGTGTGTGCGTGGTCGTGCGTGTGTGTGTTGTGTTTGTGTACAACAAAAAATTTTATTGAAGAAAAAAAAAAAATAATACATTTGCTGTATATCTGCCTCTTGGGTGGGGTGGGGGTGGGGGAGAAGAGGTGATGGAACGGAGGTAAGACGTTGTGTGTGTGTGTGTTGGTGTCTTGACGGTGTGTGAAGAACGAACTTTTTAAATGGAATAAGAAATAAACACATTTTTGTTACATCCTGCCTCATCAAAGTGAAATGGGTGCAGAGGCCCCAGACTTCAGACTGTTGATTGTGTCTCTGTTGTCTGTTGTCTGTCTGTCTCCTTTCTTTCCTCCCACACTCTCTCATAAGCTCTGTCTCACCACTCTTTCTCTTGCGCACACAGACACACACCACACACACACACAACATTCTCGCTTCTCTCTTTCCTCACTCTCCGCTCTCACTCTTCACATGTCTCCCCCTCTCTTACTCACACACACACACAACAACACACAACAACACCACACACACACACTCTCTCTCTCTTCTCTCTCTCTCTCATGACCTAGCAGTAATATAAAAATATCAAAGCAAGTGTTCCTCTCTCACCTCCCCCTACCCCTCTCTCTCTTTCTTTATTCTCCACCCACCCCCCCCCACATCCCTTGTTTTTCTCCGACTACTGGAATCACACTTCACACGACCCTCACATGACACTACACACATTGTTATACTTTCAGAGGCATGGTGCAGAACAGATGTTTAATTCTCTCTGTCGTGCACGTGCTAACCGACTAAAGTAGGTCAGGTAAGCAACATTGCTTCGTAGCCTACCACATTACATCTACCACCCCTCTTATCTCTTCACAGCACAAAAATGTGTGTTGGGGGATGGAGGTTTGGGGGCAGGGGGGTGGCGGGGGTGGTGGTGGAAGGGGTCAGAGGGTTTATGTGTGGTGTGTGTGTGTGTTGGGTTGTTGTGTGTGTGTGTGTGTGTGTGTGTTGTGTGTGTAAAGAACTTTTTTTGAAATAAAAAAAGAAATAAATCATTTGCTTGTTTACCTGCTCTGTGGGGTGGGTGGGGGGGAAGAGGTTCAGAGGTAAGCGGATTTGTGTGTGTTTGTGTGTTTCGTGACATGTGTGAGAAGAATTTTTAAAATGGGCAGAAAAAAACTTTTCTGTTTACACCTGCCTCACAAATGAAATGGCAGACCCAAGACTCAGATTTTGTTTTCTCTCGTCTGTTGTCGTCTCTCTTTCTCTCACTCTCTCACATTCTCTAATTGTTCATCCTCTTCTCTCGCCACCACACACCAACACACACACACACCAAACAACCAACCACACACCCATTTTCTCTCTCTCTTTCACTCCTCCCTTCTCCTATGCCCCTTAACGAAAAAAACACAAACACAATCTCTCCTCTCCTCTCTCCTCTAGACTTTACGACTAATTTGTTTTTTTTTCTCCCTCCACCTACCCCTCTCTCTTTCTTATTTCCACCCTCCTCCCACCCCACATCCCCTCTTTTTCTCCAGACCTATGGACACACCTCCACAGCCGCGCACATGAATTACACACATTGTTTATACTTTACTGGGTCAGGGCGAGGGAAACCTGAGCGATGGGCGAACCAGATGTTTACATCTCTCTCTGTCGTGCACGTGCTAACACTATAAAGAGGTCAGGTTAGACAACATTGCTTTCCTACCACGTTACATCTACCCTCTCTTGCTTCTCGAGACACAGGTGGTGTGTGTGGGTGGTGGGGGGGGGGAGGGGGGGGGGGTTGGGTGTTTGTGTAACAGAGTTGATTATTTTAGGGTGGGGGTTGGGGTGGTGGAAGGGAGGGGTGAGGGATGGTGTGTGTGTGTGTGTGTGTGTGTGTGTGTGTGTGTGTGACGGTGTGTGAAGAACTTTTTAAAATGGGAAATAAAGAAATAAACACATTTGTCTTGTTTACATCCTGCCATCATCAAAGTGAAATGGGTGCAGAGGCCCCAAGACCTTCAGACTGTTCTGATTTGTGTCTCTGTCTTTCTGTCTGTCTGTCTGTCTCTCTTTCTCTCTCACACTCTCTCATAAGCTCTGTTTCACTCACTCTTTCTCTCTGTCACACACACAAACACACACACACACACACACACACACACACACCACACACACACACATTCTCTCTGTCTCTCTCTGTCTCTCTCTCTTTCTCTCATAGACCTATGCAGGTAACGACAATAAAATATCAAAGCTCAAGTGTCTCTCTCTCTCTCTCTCACTCTCTCACCCCTCCACCCCTACCCCCCTCTCTCTCTTCTCTTATTCTCCACCCCTCCTTCTCCCACCCCCACATCCCTCTCTTTTTCTTCAGACCTACTGGAATCACACTTCACACAGACCCGCGCACATGACATCTACACACATTGTTTATTACCTTTCACCTGGGTCAGGGCAGAGGGGAAACCTGAGCTCATGGGTGCAGAACCAGATGTGTTACATCTCTCTCTCTGTCGTGCACGTGCTAACCGAGAATAAAGTAGGTCAGGCTTGACTGAGCAACACATGCTGTTTCCCCGTCTCCATCCACGTTACATCTACCACTCCCTCCTTCTCTGCTCTCCTCAGAGAGACAACAAGATGGGGAGTGTGTGTGTGTGTGTGTGTGTGTGTGTGTGTGTGTGTGCGTGTGTATTTGTGTGTGTGTGTGTCTGTGTTTGTGTGTGTGTGTGTGTCTGTGTTTGTGTGTGTGTGTGTATGTGTGTGTGTGTGTGTGTGTGTGTGTGTGCGCGCGCGCGTATATGTGTGAAAAGTGTGTTTACGTGTGTGTGTGTGTGTGTGTGTGTGTGTGTGAGTGAGCGAGCGAGTGTAGTAAGTAAGTGTGTGTGTGTCAGTTTGCGTTCGCGCATGTGTTATTCGATTGTGTGTGAGTGTGAGTGAGTGAGTATGTGTGTGTGAATTAGTGAGCGAGTTAGTGTGTGTGCGTGTATGCAAGCGCGCGTGCGTGGGTGTGATTGTGTGTATGTGTGTGTGTGTGTGTGGACAGTGTTTTTGCCAGTTGATGGGCAAGGCACAGTGCAGTATCTGTCGTGCCCCACGTACCGTATTGATGATGGTTCACGGAGATGATGACACTGACAAATAATCTGCTGCTTCTTTCTTTGTTGTCCGACCGGCGTGAGGTTCCCCAGTGTTGCTCACCGCCTTCATCCCTCCCCCTTCGTCACAGTCACAGAGCTTGTCCACTTCCGCCCCTCCCTCTCCCCCCCCCCACGCCTCCCTTGTCCTTTTCCTCTCCCTCCTCCTCCCCTTTTCCAGGTGAGAGTTCTCTGACATCACTTGGATGACTGAGATACGGAGGACACAGTATGTTGAAAAAACAAAAACAAAAAAAAAACCTTTTATTTTAATGTACCGGGTGAATATACGCGCGTAGCGGGTCGGGTGCGCGCACACACACACACACACACACACACACACACACACCGTGGCACACACACACACGCGCGCGCACAAACACATGTAAACAGACGCAGCTCAGTCACGGTCGCACGCGCCAACGCACACTCATTTACACAGAGAGAGAGAGAGAGAGAGAGAGAGAGAGAGATGCCATTTAATTATTTCATGGAAAAAAAGAAAAGAAGAAGAAGGAGAAGAAGAAGAAGAAGAAGAACAACAACAACAACAACAACAACAACAACAACAACAACAAAAAAACAACAAAAAAAAAAACCCAAAACCCCCCCCCAAAAAAAAACCCCACCAAAACCCTGTTCACCTCTTGTCAAGGAAATCACACAGACTTCAAATCACAACGAAGGCTCAACTGATTTGCTTCGGGGCTCTGCGCTCCAATATAACCCTCCTTCCCTCATAACTCTTTTCCAACCCTTGAAGGATTTTGGTCAGTCGCCTCTTCAGACGGCCGGGGTCAACACATGCTGGTCAGTCCCGATAGCTTTGTCGGCGTCAGTAGCTTGTCCGAACTGCCGTTGGTTCCCGCCGACAGATTACGGGTGCCCTTTTGTTTGCCAACTAATTCGTTGTCGAGCAGATAAGAACTGTCCTGCTTGTTGTTACCCGACCCCCAACTCCCCTGACTACTGTTTTCCGTGTTTGTTAACTCTCTCCATGCGAACGACGAAAGAGATGACGTTAACAGCGTTTCACCCCAATTACCATCATCAAAATATTGCAAGTGGAAGGCTCTTATACTGAAGATGTGAATGGTGACAAAGAATACCACAATTCTGACGACGGAAGCTAAAGGCTGGGTCATTCAGACACCCACTGGACATCCGAGGGGTCTGTGTAGAGAAGAAGAGAGGACTGGCCGTACTGAGTGAGTTAAGAAAGCCTCGCGTGGTGATGTTGTGTGGGCGAGGTAAGGGGTCAGACTGGTAAGAGTTTGCCAAGCTGCTATGATTATCGAGGTAGGCAGGGGGGTGGGGGGGGGGGGGGTAGTAGGGTGGGGGCTGGTGGGGTCGGGTGTCCGATGTTTTGGCCAAGGCGCAGCAAGGGGTATAGTGGTCTGGGCAAGTGAGTGAGTGAGTGAGTGAGTGGTGTGTCGTGGAAGACAATCCAGGTGCCCGCGCATGCATACACGTCGCAGCGGTGATATCTTGACCACCCCCTCCCTCCCCCACCTCCCTCCTCCCCCACCACTCCCACACCACCACACCACCACCTCCACTGCAAACAGACAGATATGAATTGCCCACACTGAGACGGGTCTTGAACACACAGGGTGCGGTGCTCTGTTCTTCTCCTTCTTCTTCTTCTGCGTTCGTGGGCTGCAGCTCCCACGTTGACTCGTCTGTACACGATCGAGTGGGCTTTTATGTGTATGACCGTTTTTTTTACCCCGCCATGTAGGCAGCCATACTCCACTTTCGGGGGACGGAGAGGGGTGGGGGGGTGGGGGTGGGTGGGGGTTACATGCTGGGTATGTTCTTGTTTCCATAGCCCACCAAACGCTGACATGGATTACAGGGTCTTTAACGTGCGTATTTAATCTTCTGCTTGCGTATACACACGAAGGGCGGGTTCAGGCACTAAGCAGGTCTGCACATATGTTGTTGCTTCCACTCGGCTATTGCACCCTTCGGTGCTCTGTTCGAGAAGTTTGGACCATAGACATACGAAAATTTATATAAAATAAAAAAACAACCACCTTTGGTTGTAAAATAAGAATCGCTTTTGATAGAGGGTGTGCATGACCATGGTCTGTCTTCAGGGACTGTGTGTGAGTTGGACATGACGCTGGGGTTAAACTGAAGAAAAGCTTAAGAAGATTATGAGTATTGATCAGTCAGTAAGCTTGAAGAATGCGAGGATGAACAGACAAATGAGTAGAGATTCAGATCCCTCAGTGAAGATCGACCTATATGGTCTGAAACGTTGGACACCTTTTATCAAAATTTGGCTGAGGAGGAATTTTGTTTAATGTCCCGTCACACATATCGGTGATTGAAGACATTTTGTTAAAGTATTTATGAATACATTTGAGTATTATCGGTTAGAAGGGGTGGGAGATGTGAATGAATGGAGGGTTGGGGGAAACTGGGCAAATGAGGGTGAAATGAGGGTGAAATTTGAAAAAAGGAAAAAAATTCTAAATACAATTACAGGAAATTACCGAAAGGACTTCGTAAAAGAGAAGTCGTTAAACTGACAAGCGAAACAACTGATAATGAATGCAAAAAGTCAAAAACATCAACGTTCTCAGTCACTTGTGAAGACACATTTTCGTCTACATAAGGCTTCATTAAGCTACAGTCAAAAATTATATGCTCAATTGTCAGGTTACTAAAGTATATGCACTTCACATAAGAACAATACTTGGTCCGTAATGAGTTTGATAATAGTCTGAGAGCTAAACTCAGAATTGGTCTGCGAATCGGACCAAAGTCTGAGAGAGTCAACTGACGAGGTTTTGGACTTGAATTCAAGCACCGTATAAAAGTATCTTTCTCAAAATTTGGTGTTTGCTTATCAAAACGAGTCTTATTTTGCGACCCACAGTTTTTATAAACTGAC
>NC_134895.1:52195240-52197740 GCF_041734735.1 Babylonia areolata | reverse complement strand
AGGAAGCGGATGTCTACAGGTCACAAGATCACAAATCTTGGTATTTGTTCGTCCAGCCTGTAAACAGAGAGACAAGACAAAACAAGACAAAATCTTTATTTTCGAGGGTAATAGATCAGCAAGTAACATGCTTTTTTCATGCTTTTTTTTTTTTTTTTTTTTTTTTTTTTTTTTTTTTTTTACATTCAGCCCTCGCCTTAAAGAGGGAATAAAGCTAAGGAAGCGAAAATAAGCAAAGAGAGAGAGCGAGAGAGAGAGAGAGAGAGAGACAGAGAGAGAGAGACAGAGCGAGCGAGCGAGCGAGCGAGAAAGAGAGAGAGAGAGAAAGAGAGAGAGAGAGAGAGAGAGAGAGAGAGAGAGAGAGAGAGAGAGAACGGATGTTTTATTCTTTACAGACCGCGGCCCCTCATGAAGGGGTATTTTAACTCACTCAGTACGGCCAGTCCTCTCTTTTCCTCTACACAGACCCATCGGATGTCCAGTGGGTGTCTGAATGACCCAACCTTTAGTTTCCGTCGTCAGAATTGTGGTATTCTTTGTCCACATTCACCTCTTCAGTGTAAGAGCCTTCCACTTGCAATATTTTGACGGTGGTAATTGGGGTGAAACGCTGTTAACGTCTTCTCTTTCGCCGTTCGTATGGAGAGAGTTAAACAAGCAATACAAAGGCACAAATACCACAACATTACCAACATTTCCTATACCTCAGAAACAAGCATCAGTAAGTCCAATACATATTGTGTTTTGTACGCTTTATGAAAGTAAATCGCTTGCTGCTTGATAACGGATTCCATGGTGGATGGATATTAACATAGATAATCTGATCATGGAGGGTTGCCGATGATAGTTTGGGTGCATGAACGTATTTCTAAATTCATTTAACACAGGGCAGCAAATTTATTGTAAAGTGTACAAAGAGAGAGAGAGAGAGAGAGAGAGAGAGAGAGAGAGAGAGAGAGATGCACAAAGAGAGAGAGAGAGAGAGAGAGAGAGAGAGAGAGAGAGAGAGAGAGAGAGAGAGAGAGAGATTCGGATGGTTTATTCAGAAAAAGGCCTTCGCCTCTTATGAAGGGGTGGTGTGTAAACTTACTTCGAAAACATAACAAGAGAGAGAGAGATACAGAGAAAGACGGAGACAGACAGAGACTGAGACAGAAAGACAGAGAGACAGAGACAGATACAAAGACAGAGAGAGGCAGAGAGAGAGAGACAGGCGGAGACAGACAGAGACTGAGACAGAAAGACAGAGAGAGAGAGAGAGAGAGAGAGAGAGAGAGAGAGACAGACAGACAGACAGACAGAGAGAGAGAGAGAGAGAGAGATGTTTTATTCAAAAAGGCCTTCGCCTCTTATGAAGGGGTGGTGTGTCAACTTACTTCGAAAACATAACAAGAGAGAGAGAGAGAGACAGAGAAAGACAGACGGAGACAGACAGAGACTGAGACAGAAAGACAGAGAGACAGAGACAGATACAAAGACAGAGAGAGGCACAGAGAGAGAGAGAGAGTCAGACAGCGACATTCCCACAGAGAGAACGTGACCACAAGGCTGTAATCAGTCATGTACATAAAACAAACAGACAAATGTGCTGTTCAACACCCTCCACCGAAAAGAAAAGAAAAGAAAAGAAAAGAAAGAAAGGGAAAGCCAAAGGAAGCCGGACAAAGCCTGGTACTAATTGACTGCAAACTTTGTCCCTTTCTCTGTCAACACCCTTGTTAACCCCTCAACTGCTGAACGGCCTCGGCGAACCAAAAAAAAAAAAAAAAGAAGAAGAAAAAAAAGAAGAAGAAAAAAAAGACCAGTGTTGCATGAACCCAAAGTGTAATTATTATTGTTCCTTTTCCTCAGTTTTTTCATTGTTAGGTTCAACGCTCAGCTTATGTCACAGATTGACACAAGCTCACAGTTTGACCAACATTGCAGTGGGAAGTCATTAACAACTTAGTCTTATGTGAAGGACTATGACTCTGAAGTCAGGAGGCAAAATTGCACAGGCTCTTTAGTGCTGCAGCCTTGGAGGCTACTTGGCCTTTGAGAACTATCCCAACGCTGACTGTCCTAAACTCCTTTTGGACGAGAGAGTGGGGATGTAACTTGGGCAAGACAGTCTCCACTATAATCAAATTCTGGCCCAGATAGTCCGGACAGCGCCTGCGTCCTGTGCTGTTCAGGTGGTCATAGTCGGACACATGGTAGACGGGAGCAATGGCCGAATGGTTAAAGCGTTGGACTTTCAATCTGAGGGTCCCGGGTTCGAATCACGGTGACGGCGCCTGGTGGGTAAAGGGTGGAGATTTTTACGATCTCCCAGGTCAACATATGTGCAGACCTGCTAGTGCCTGAACCCCCTTCGTGTATATATGCAAGCAGAAGATCAAATACGCACGTTAAAGATCCTGTAATCCATGTCAGCGTTCGGTGGGTTATGGAAACAAGAACATACCCAGCATGCACACCCCCGAAAACGAAGTATGGCTGCCTACATGGCGGGGTAAAA
>NC_134895.1:52187740-52190240 GCF_041734735.1 Babylonia areolata | reverse complement strand
GGAGAGAGACAGAGAAAGAGAGAGATGGGGAAGAGAGAGAGAGAGAGAGGAGAGAGAGGGGAGAGAGAGAAAGAGAGTGAGAGGGGGGTGGGGTGGGGTGAAGAGACAGAGAAAGAGAGGGATATGGTGGAAGAGAGAAAGACAAAGAGAGAGAGGGGAGAGAGAGAGAGTGAGAGAGAGAGACAGACAGACAGGCGGGAAGAGAAAAAGAGAGAACGTACGAGCATGTTATGTTGCCCCCACAACTCTATCTCTCTGTCTCTGTCTCTCCTTCTCCCCCCCCCTTCTCTTTCTCTCTCTCCCTTTCTCTCTCTCTCCCCCCTCTCTTTCTCTCTCTCTCTGTCTGTCCTTCTCCTCTCTCTCTGTCTGTGTCTCTCCTCTTTCTCTCTCTCTCTCTCTCTCTCTTTCTCTCTTCCTTCTCCTCTCTCTGTGTCTCTCCTCTCTGTGTCTCTCTCTCCCTTTCTCTCTTTGTCTCTCCCCTTTCTCTCTTTCTCTCTCTGTGTCTCTCCTCTCTTTTTTCTCTCTCTCTTTCTCTCTCTCTGTGTCTCTCCTTCTCCTCTCTGTGTGTTTACTCTCTCTCTCCCTTTATCTCTCTCTCTCTTTCTCTCTCCCTCTCCCCTTCTCTCTTCCCCCCTCTCTCTCTCTTTCTCCCTCTTTCTCTTGTACCTGACGTACATGACTCTCGTATTGACGTCAATGCCAATGATCGGGTTGCCTCTTACCGCATTGACCGTGTTGCTCAAGAGCTGTGTTCTCACTGCCACTGTAGCTTGGATGGAAAGACAGACAGAAAGAAAGAAAGAAAAAAAAAAGAAGAAGAAGAAATTTCAGTTTAGGTTTCTCAAGGAGGCGTTACTGCACTCGGACAAATCCATATACGCAACACCACATCCGCTTGGTAGATGCCTGACCAGCAGCATAACACAACGCGCCTAGTCAGGCCTTTGAGTGCGCGCATATGGATTATATATGTGAACCTATCAGAGTGAGTTTCTTCTACGATTTTTTTTTTAATCCAGAGGACAACAATCTCGTTGCCATGGGTTATTTTTCGTCGCGCTGAGGGACGGGCGCAATAGCCGAGTGGTTAAAGCGTTGGACTTTCAATCTGAGGGTCCCGGGTTCGAATCTCGGTGACGGCGCCTGGTGGGTAAAGGGTGGAGATTTTTACGATCTCCCAGGTCAACATGTGTGCAGACCTGCTAGTGCCTGAACCCCCTTCGTGTGTACACGCAAGCAAAAGATGAAATACGCACGTTAAAGATCCTGTAATCCATGTCAGCGTTCGGTGGGTTATGGAAACAAGTACATACCCAGCATGCACACCCCCGAAAGCGGAGTATGGCTGCCTACATGGCGGGGTAAAAATGGTCATACACGTAAAAGCCCACTCGTGTATATACGAGTGAACGTGGTAGTTGTAGCCCACGAACGCAGAAGAAGAAGAAGAAGTCGCGCTAAGGGCTTACTGCACATGGGACCTCGGTTTATCGTCTCATCCGAACGACTCGATGCTCAGTTCGATTTTCCTGTCAATCTTGGGAGAAAAGGCGAGAGCGAGACTCGAACCCAAACCTTCACGGACTCTGTACTGGCAGATGAGCGTCTTAACCATTCTGCCACCTTCCTCTTAATCTCTGTGGGAGAAAACTCACATCCCAATAGCTTTTGGTGGATTTCTTCTAATGAAGAAGAAGAATTTACACTACAATACACTACACTACACAACACTACACTACACTACACTACACTACAATACAATACAATACAATACAATACTATATTTTCTTTTTTATTTCTTTTCTGTTTCAGGACCACACGGAAACAGGAAGTGCCCAAGATGTGACAGACGTTACGCATGTGGAACCAAAAAAATCATGACGCCTTCCCAGTGACTGACTGAAACCCCAACAACCAGGTCTTTTCCAGCATCAACGGTTGTTGTTGTTGCTGCTGCTGCTGTTGTTGTTGTTGTTGTTGGTGGTGATATTGTTGTTGTTGTTTTGGTTTTTTTTGTTTTGTTTTATTTTTCAAGGAGGGGTGAACACTTCACACACCTTGTCACCGCTTCCACCTCTTTCTTCCCCTGTCTCTGTCTGTCAGGGAGAGTGAGGAAGTATTTGCGGGAGGGTCGAAGCCTTGGGTTTCTTTGGTTTCGTGTGGGGTGATGAGAGGTTTTTGACTGGTGGTGGTGTTGGGTTTTTTTTCAAGGAGAGGGGTATTTTTTGTGTGGACGTGTGTGTGTGTGTGTGTCACACCGGCCATGGCGACTCGATACCTGACGGCACTGGACTATTCCGACCTGCATGCCAACGCTGTGCTTCGGAAACACGCTAAGGTGGGTGGGTGTATGGGTGTTTGGGTGTGTGGGGTGTCTGTGTGTTAGGGTGTGAAGGTGTGAGGGTGTTTGGGTGTAAAGGTGTGGGTCTATGGGTGTCTGTGTGTTAGGGTGTAAAGGTGTGAGGGTGTTTGGGTGTGTGGGTGTGGGTCTGTGTGTGTC
>NC_134895.1:52175240-52182740 GCF_041734735.1 Babylonia areolata | reverse complement strand
ATGGTGTATGGTTCTTGATCTCATGTCAGTCAGCCTCCCAATTGCTCCGATGTGTGTGTGTGTGTGTGTGTGTGTGTGTGTGTGTGTGTGTGTGTGTGTGTGTGTGTGTGTGTGACTTTACAAAATGATGCTGGCAAGAGTACATAGTGTATCAAAATTAGACATAAATGACAGATGAAATTCGGATGGTGGGTTACCAGCCACACGAAAGATTTTTTTTTACCTCGCTCTGGGTTGCATGATAAGAACATAGCTGTATCAATATCCTGATTGCATGCAACATCAGTTAATGTAATCAAATGCCATATTTGCATAATCTAGAAATAATATATATATATATATATATATTTCTTAGTTTATTATGTCTCTGTCTGTCTGTCTGTCTATCTTTTCCTCCTCTCTAACTCTTTCCCTCTACCTCCATACCTCCCCCCTCCTTCTCTCTCCCTCCCCCCTCTCTCCCTCCCTCTTCCCCCTCTCTCACCCCTCTCTCTCTCTCTCTTCCCCCCCTCTCTCCTCTTCCTCCCCCCTCTCTCTCTTTCCCCATCTCTCCCCCCCTCTCTCTTCCCCCCCTCTCTCCCTTCCTCTTTTCTACCTCTCTCCCTCCTTACCCCCTCTCTCTCTCCCCCCTCTCTCTCCTCCTCCCCTCTCTCTCTCTTTCCCCATCTCTCTCCCCCCTCTCTCTTCCCCCTCTCTCTCTCTTCCCCCCTCTCTCTCCCTTCCTCCTCTCTACCTCTCTCCCTCCTCCCTACCTACCTACCCCCTCTCTCTCCCTTCTCTCTTTCTTCCCACTCTCTCTCTTCCTCCTCACTACCTCTCCCCCTCTCTCCCTCTTCCTCCATATCTCCCCCTCAGCCCCCCTCTCCCTTCCTCCTCTCTACCTCTTCCTCCCTACCCCACCCCTCTCTCTCTCTCTCTCCCTCCCTCTTCCCTACCCACACTCTCTGTCTCTCTCTCCCTTCCTCCTCTCAACTTCTCTCTCTCTTCCTCCCTACCCTCTTCTCTCTCTCTCTCTTCTCTCCTTCACTCTGTCTCTCTCTCTGTGTGTCTATGTCTGTCTCTCTGTCTGTCTGTCTTTGTCTTATACCATTACCCAGGTAAAATAAATATTCGTTTCCGTTTCTCTGTGTTGTGGCTGTGTCCGTGTGAACAATCTTGCAACCTGTCTCTTACCATTTCTATCCTGCCCTCTGCATTGGAAAAAAAAAAGAAAGAGAAGTCTTCTCAAAGAAAGACAAAGAAAAGAATCGAACATCGCTTCCACCATACCGTGCAATGCAACGGAATGATCCTCTTTTTTCAGGCGTGAGAGGAGGGGGGGGGGGTGTTCGGGGAGGGGGTTGGGGGGGGAGGGTATCTTTCTTTTGCGTTATTGTATTGAAGTTTGTTCGTTTGTGTGGTTTAGAATCCGCGGAGAAGAAGGGGCGACGCCAGTTTCTTCTTTTCTCTTCTCGTCAGGCAGAACGTAGACTCAAAAGAACACCTGCACACCAATGTGAAAACATTATATAGAAAAGGCGAAATGGTTCAGAGTGTCAAAAAAGTTGAAATTGAATTGTCCATAGCTTATGTACCTCATATTGATTTAGCACCGAGTCTACTAGTATTGAAGAAACTTTTTGTTGTTGTTGTTGTTGTTGTTGTTGCTTTTATTTGCGTTGAGGGGGGTAGGGGTATTTATGAGCAAAAGATGTGGGCGATGTTTGCCGCTGCAGTTGCGAAACAATGTGACAATAGACAGGTGTACCTCTTGTGTGTGATCCACAAAGAGTGTTGCTTCTTTTTTATTTTTGTTTTTATTTACCTATTTTTATTTCAAAATGTTTTGTGTTTTATATATATATATAATTGTTTTCGTTTAGTTTTTTTTTCTTGCCCTTTTCTTTTCTCTCTCCCCCTTCCTTTAATTTTACGTTTGTCTTTCTTCTTTCCTTCCTTTCTTTCTTTCTTTTAATCTTTATTGCTACTTTCTTTTTTTTCTTTCTTTATTTGTTTATTTCCATGTTTCTGTCATCTTTCGTTCTTTCTCTTAACTGTCCTTTTTCCTTTTTCACGCCTTCCCTTACGGGTTTTTGTTTGTTTGCTTGTTTGTTTTTTCGTGTGTGTGTGGAAATAAATTCCTTTCTTTCTTTCTTTCTGTTTATCGTTTTTGCCTTGTCCTGTTTTGTCTTGTCTTGCCTTGCCTTGCCTTGCCTTGTCTTGCCTTGCCTTGCCTTGCCTTGTCTTGTCTTGTCTTGTCTTGCCTTGCCTTGCCTTGTCCTGTTTTGTCTTGCCTTGCTCTGCCTTGTCTTGCTTTGTCCTGTTTTGTCTTGTCTTGCCTTGTCCTGCCTTGTCTTGCCTTGTCCTGCCTTGTCTTGCCTTGCCCTGCCCTGCCCTGCCTTGTCTTGCCTTGTCCTGTTTGGTTTGTCTTGTCTTGCCTTGCCCTGCCCTGCCTTGTCTTGCCTTGTCCTGTTTGGTTTGTCTTGTCTTGCCTTGCCTTGCCTTGCCTTGTCCTGTTTTGCCTGGTCTGCCTTGCTCTGTCTTGCCTTGCCTTGTCCTGTTTTGTCTTGTCTTGCCTTGCCTTGCCTTGCCTTGCCTTGCATTGCATTGCATTGCATTGCCTTGTCTTGTCTTGTTTTGCCGTGCCTTGCCTTGTCTTGCCTTGCCTTGTCATGCCTTGCCATGTCTTGCCATGTCTTGTCTTGCCTAGCCTTGGAAAAGTCAAAAACCTCTTACAGCGGAATCAAATCACATTCGACTGAGCTTGTGTTATGTATGAAACTGCAGGGGGGAGGGGGGGGGAGTGGTGGGGGAGATGGGAGGATTATAACCCGAGCTGCCGACGGCTCTATAGCCCACGAACAGATCAGTGAGCAGACTTTAAAAAAAAAAATTTTTTATTTTTTACTTTACCCGTTGGAAGGGAATAATAAATAAATCCTCTTTTCACTGGCTTTCATTCCCACGTCCATGCTCCGTGGACCAGCCCCAGAGTGAAAGAAAGAAAGCCCAGCTTGATGCACGTCGTCACGACCGTACACTTTCTCTCTATTCTCTCCTTTACACTTTATATCATTGACGGGAGCCCCCCGTTGGATTTGAAACGGATTTATAGAACTCACTGGGGGGAAAGGAATAGGCATTGGCTGTAGGGGGTGCAGTTATTGAAAAAAAAAAGGTTTTCATTGAAGTAAAATCTCACTTCTTTCTGTGTGTCTCTGTGTCGCTCTGTCTCTGTCTGTCTGTCTGTCTGTCTGTCTGTCTATCTCTATCTCTCCCTGTCTCTGACTCTCTCTCTTTGTCTCTGTCTCTCTGTCTCTATATTTCTCTGTCTCTGTCTGTCTCTGTCTGTCTGTCTCTGTATGTGTGTGTGTGTGTGTTTGTGTGTGTGTGTGTGTGTGTGTGTGTGTGTGTGTGTGTGTGTGTGTGTGTGTGTACTTGCTTCTCTCTCTCTTTCTCTCTCTCTCTGAGTCTCTCTGTGTTAATTTTCTTTATCTGTCTGTGTCTGTCTCCCTCTGTCTTTCTCTCTCTCTCTCTCTCTCTCTCTCTCTCTCTCTCTGTGTGTGTGTGTGTGTGTGTGTGTGTGTGTGTATGTGTGTGTGTGTGTGTGTGTGTGTGTGTGTGTGTGCGCGCACGTGTGTTTGACAGCAAATATATATATATATATATATATATATATGAAAAGTGCATGTATAACACACACACACACACACACACACACACACACACACATATATATATATATTATACATGCACTTTTCCTTTCCTTTGTGATATGATGTCAGCAGATTCTCATAATGGCCAGTGTGCTGCTTGATGATTTTGGCGCGCTGATTTAATGTTGATATGATCAGTATTTTTTTAATTTTTTTTTATTTAGTATCTTTCAATAACACCTCAGTTCCATAGCTTGGATTGTGTCAAACTTACCAACGCTCTGAAAATCATGACCTCAAGAGAGCAAGCCGATAGGTCATCAAAATCTCAATCCTACTTGGGTACTTGCCGAAAAAGTTCCACTCTGATATTTATATGCGGGGAATTTGGAAAGAAGAATTCACGCCACGGAAACGAGGTGTTACCGCAACGGAACTAAACATCACATGAACAAACCACATCAACAATGAATAGTGTGCGCCTTCAGTGAACTGTTGAGGGATGGAGACAGAGGGACAGAGGGGGAGGGGAGGAAGAGGGGGGTCGGGGGGCGGGGCGGGGGGGGGGGGGGCAAAAAACAACAACAAAACACACACACACACACACACACACACACACACACACACACAAACCCGCAAGGTAGACTGCCACCATTGCAGAGAATGGACAGAGAAAATGATTTAAATAATCTTTAATTATTCAACAATACACATGATCACAATGCAATGAATGACAAAAGAGCATCAACAAGCTTAAAGCTTATACTGTGCTCACAACATTGCACTTCAATTTTATCATGACGGCTGATGAACCATATTATCAATTGTATCAAATAACATTCATAAACAGTAAGTAATGAAATAATAAAATAAAACAAATAAACAAACAGTACATAATATATAGTAAAACAATGCTAATATCCAAATTAACATGAGATTAAATTTATTACCACCAGAGTAATTGGCCTGACAGGGAAAACCATTTGCAGAAAACCCAGGCTTTTGACACATAATCGACAGGCCTGGAGGAATCTGGTGAGCTCTAGCTCTTCAATGAGTTGAGGGCAAAGAAGAAGAAGAAGAAGAAGAAGAAGTTTCAGTTTCAGTTTCAGTAGCTCAAGGAAGCGTCACTGCGTTCAGACAAATCCATATACGCTACACCACATCTGCCAAGCAGATGCCTGACCAGCAGCGTAACCCAACGCGCTTAGTCAGGCCTTGAGAAAAAAGAAAGAAAAAAAGAAAAAAAAGAAAAAGAAAAAAAAAGAAAGAAAAAAAAGAAAAAAACATAAAAAAGAGAACTACTGCTAATAATAATAATATGTATAAGGCTCAAAAACTTGATGAAGTCAACTATAGGCGTACAAAAAAAGGATGAAATAGAATAAATAAATAAATAAATAAATAAATAAATAACTAACTAACTAAATAATAATGATATAATAAAATAATATAAAATAACTAACTAAATAATAATAATAATAATAATAATAATAATAATAATAATAATAATAATAGTAAAATAGATAAATAAATAAATAAAATAAATAGAAGAAGAAGAAGACGAAGAAAGAAAAAAAAAAAAGAAAAAGGAAAAAGAAGAATATGTTGATATGTTGATATAATCAGTATTATTATTTTTTATTTCGTATCTTTCGATAACACCTCAGTTCCATAGCTTGGATTGTGTCAAACTTGCCAACGCTCTGAAAATCATGACCTCAAGAGAGCAAGCCAATAGGTCATCAAAATCTCAATCCTAGAAAAAAAAGAAAAAGAAAAAGAAGGAGAAGAACAGTATGTCTCAGATGGTGGTGACTTCAAAACGACTTCTTTTTCCACAGAAGTGTGGCTTCGCTGCCAGACTTGGCTTTAAGAAGGACTGACAGAGCGTACTGGGACTGCTCGGCACTTCACGGGGCGTCAGTGTGTGACGGTGTTATCGGAGTTAACGCTCGGCTTCCATCAGAGAATGGCATATGCTTTCGGTTGATTAAACAGCAAAAGTGAGAGCTGTTTGATCAATGTTTTTCACTGCAATGGGAGTTCATTGACAGCTTACTCTTTTGTGAAGGACTATGCTTTTTCAAACTAGAAGGCAAAGATTACACATGGCTGTTAGTGCTGCAGACTTCAGTGGGGGTTTGCTGACCTTTTGGGGACCATCCCGACTGTCCTCAGTCAAGCTCCCTTGGTCTTCTTCTTCTGCGTTCACTCGTATGCACACGAGTGGGCTTTTACGTGTATGACCGTTTTTACCCCGCCATGTAGGCAGCCATACTCCGTTTTCGGGGGTGTGCATGCTGGGTATGTTCTTGTTTCCATAACCCACCGAACGCTGACATGGATTACAGGATCTTTAACGTGCGTATTTGATCTTCTGCTTGCATATACACACGAAGGGGGTTCAGGCACAAGCAGGTCTGCACATATGTTGACCTGGGAGATCGTAAAAATCTCCACCCTTTACCCACCAGGCGTCGTCACCGTGATTCGAACCCGGGACCCTTAGATTGACAGTCCAACGCTTTAACCACTCGGCTATTGCGCCCGTCAGCCCCCTTGGTCGAGAGAGAGGGAGTGTAACTTGGGCAAGTCACCCTCCATTGTGATAACATTTCTGATTATCAGTTTGCAAACCCCCCTCCCTCAACACCCCTCTCCCCTACGCTAGGCTTTTGTGTGACTGAAAAATAGACAGAGAGACAGAGACAGAGAGACAGAGACAGAGAGAGAGACAGAGACAGACAGACAGACAGAGAGACAGAGACAGACAGACACAGAGAGACAGAGACAGACAGAGAGAGAGAGACAGAGACAGGCAGACAGACAGAGAGACACAGAGAGACAGAGAGACAGAGACACAGAAACAGAGAGACAGACAGAGAGACAGAGACAGACAGACAGAGATAGACAGACAGAGACAGACAGACAGAGAGACAGAGGCAGACAGACAGAGACAGAGAGACAGACAGACGGACAGAGACAGGAGGCAAAGACATACAGAGAAAGTGCGCGTCATAGTCCAGAAGTCAAAGCCATGATTAATGCGAACACAGGGAAACTATATGTTCGCAAAAGCCCCTGCTTTTGTGCGCAAGTGAAAATTAATGGGAGACAGACAGACAGAGAGACAGACAGACAGACAGACAGACAGATAGTGTATGCATCATCGTCCTGAATTGAACGAAATATCCGAACACAGCTTGACGTTCTTTTCGTAAAAGCCCCTGCTTTTGTGTAAACGAAAATCAAAGGATGAAAGAGAGAGAGAGAGAGAGAGACAGAGACAGAGACAGAGAGAAAGACAGACAGACAGACAGAGGCAGGGAAAGACATAGACCGATAGTGAGTATGGTGTGTTATTATCTTGAAGTCAAAGAAATATGCAAATAGAACTAAACATTCTTTCTTTTTTTTATCTTTGTGTTTGTATTTGTGTGTGTGTGTGTGTGTGTGTGTGTGTGTGTGTGTGTGTGTGTGTGTGTACAAAGGAAGAAAGGGCTAGAAACGACGATAAAACCAGAGTAATGTAATAAACACCCTGCATTTCACGTCCTCTCAAAATCGGTTTCTGATAGATCTTCCAACAAAACACGGCTCACGCAACTGACTCCATGGCGTGGTTATTTCTGCATTTATGTGGCAGTTTATTCTGTTCGGTCCAAGACAGACCGGCCGGACCCGCCCGACACACAGATCTGCCCGCCGACTAGGAGCCGGCGAAACAGAGAGGTTTTTTTTTCGGGAGGGGGGGCTTCGGCGAATGCAGCTTGAAGAAAGTGAAGAGTTGGTCAGCATTCTGTTGCCAGCGAGTTGTCTCGTTACGTTTCGAGAAAGAGACAGAGTGAGTGACAGAGAGAGA
>NC_134895.1:52150240-52152740 GCF_041734735.1 Babylonia areolata | reverse complement strand
GATAATGATGATGTCAATGAATAATTAGGTAAACAAATAAATATGAAAACACACACACCCACACCCACCCACCCACCCACCCACACACACACACACACACACACACACACACACACACACGCGCGCACCCCCCACCCCTACCCCCACACACCACAACCACACCCACCCCTCCATATACAAACACACATGCACAACAGATGCACAAACGAATGAAGCATCCATCGTAACAAATCCTATGACCTAGATCTGTGCCCCTGACTTTGCAGCGTTCCAGAGTGCCCAGGACTACTACAACATCGAGGGCTCCGTGGGGAGTCGCGTGGCCGCCCAGCTGGAGAAGGGAGACAGGATCCGCATCGGGGTCAACGGGGAGGTCTTCTCCCACGACCTCAAGGTCAAAAAGTGGGTCAAGGACGACCACAGCCCCCAGCCGGGGAGGGAGGAGGAGGAAGAGGAGGAGGAGGAAGAGAGGGAGGTGGAGGGGGAGGGGGAGGCCTTGAGAGAAGAGGAGGAGAAGGAGGAGAAGAAGGAGGAGGAAGCGGAAGAAGAAGGATGGCCGGGTCAAGGTCAAGGTCAAGAGAACCTGACCTCAACGATGGAGGAAGAGGATCTGTTTGGTGATCTGATGTGAGTGGTCAGATATCATCTATGATTACGATATCTACGATGTATTATTTTCCCCTGGACCAGGGTTGCATGTAGGTAATCTTTGCAGCGCTAAGTTTGCTTACAGTTGTTCTCAACGATAAGCAAACTTACCGCTGCTGAGTCCGCTCGTGCAATCCGCGCCAGGCATCATTGCTATGATCACAAATTTGTATTCGGTACATTATCTACGATATCTACTTATTCTCTAAACGTCATTAATATGATTGTGAATTGTTTGATATTACATCACGAATTTATCTTCATTCTATTACCAACGATATCTAATCATTCTCCAAGGGTGTTTTTTTTCTGCCCCATCATCTGCACCGTTTCAGTGACATTTCTCCCACGCTGCTCATTTAGATTCCCCCATACACGGCCACACCCGGGTTCGTCCGTCACAGTTCCAGCGTCGGCAGTCCGCAGGGAACCATCGATGTTAGGTCGCCAGGAGGCCACACACCAGATGAGACCCTGCACTGCTGCTGAGTCACTTCGTTGGTGTTCAGTGGTGCCTGTTCTGAGTTAACGTACTTAGGACACCACCTACTAAGCCCCCCTACTAACGACAATAAATGGCTTAGTCGCGGAGCCAGACTGAGTGAGCGTCCCTCCCAGAGTGGAGACGGCCATCACTCCAAAAGTAATTAATACGATAACTAATTCATTTGCGCTATATCACCTTCGATGATTATTCGGTACACGTCATTTTTATGTTCACGAATTTTTCTTCAATAAATCACTTACGATATATAATTATTCTTCAAGCGTTTTTGATACAATCGCGAATTCATCTACATTACGTTATCTACTACGATAGCTATTTTCTATCCAGGCGTCTTTGATGTGATCACGAATTTATCTACAATAATTATATTATCTACTTTATCTATTTATTCTCCATGAGTCATTGTTATGATCACGAATTATTATCTATGATACCTAATTATTCTGTTAACGGTGTTTGATGTATCTATATATCTTAAGGGGATACCCTCAATATATTCCTTGTGACATCGCTCACTTAGTACCAAAGACATTCCATTCTATTCTGTTCTATTTTTTTCTATAATTATGCGTGCAAGGGATGTTAGTCAATAATCAGCTGCTAGTAGGTCTAAGACTGCTATCTTGTTCAACTTCTATTCATCTTCGCGCATATTTTTATAAACAAAATGTTATGCGCCTTTATCTCTCTCCCCCCCTCCCCCCACTTCCCCCCAGACCCCACCACCACGCCACCCATTCCTCTCGCATCTTTCCGTCACCCTCCCTCTGTTTCAGTTCCACTTCCCCACCCCCATCACCCTTACACCCCCCCCCCCTCCCCGCTCCCCCTGCCCCCCACCCCCCCCCAGGCCCCTTCCCCCCTCCACCTCGTGTTCCATTCAATGTTGGCGACAAAACGGTTCAGACTGGCCTGTAGGTGGTAACTTGTCCTATGATGAAAGGGTTTCTCTACGTTTCGGGCCCTAGGCCCTTCTTCATGGGGGGAGAAAAGTAGAGAATGGAGAAGAAAAGAGAGGGCAACACCAAGACAGAGGTAGAACTAAGAACTGTGAGGGGTAATCAAAAAGAAAAAAAAAGAAAAAAAAATCAGAGAAAAAAGTTAGCAATATTTACAAAGGAAAAGAAGGGGGGGATGGTTAAACACTGGAGGGTGGGGGGAGGGGTGGAGGGGGGAAAGGAAGGTTGTGGTTCGCCAAAAAATGAAAAGGTGTAAGAATGTGTGTGCTGGTCTGTGTGTGTGTGTGTGTGTGTGTGTGTGTGTGTGTGTGTGTGTGTGTAAGGGGAGAGAAAGAAAAGGGAGGGGGGAGAGAGAGGGAGTGAGAGACAGTGAGGGAGGGAGAGA
>NC_134895.1:52137740-52145240 GCF_041734735.1 Babylonia areolata | reverse complement strand
GTGGTGGTGGTGTTGGTGTGGTGGTGTTGGTGTGGTGGTGGTGTTGGTGTGGTGGTGTTGGTGTGGTGGTGTTGGTGTGGTGGTGGTGTTGGTGTGGTGGTGTTGGTGTGGTGGTGTTGGTGTGGTGGTGGTGTTGGTGTGGTGGTGTTGACGGTAGTGGTGTTGGTGTGGTGGTGGTGTTGGTGTGGTGGTGTTGGTGTGGTGGTGGTGTTGATGGTGGTGGTGTTGTTGGGGTTGATAGCGGTAGTGGTTGTGTGATGGTGTTAGTGTTGTTGTTGTCGGTGGTGGTGGTGATAGTGTAGTGGTGGTGGTGGTGGTGGAGGTGGTGGTGTTAGTGTGATGGTTGTGTTGATGTTGGCAGTGGCAGTTCGGCGGTAGTGTTTTTGTTGGTGGTGGTGTTGATAGTGGTGGTGTGATGGTTGTGTTGGTGTTGGTGGTGGAAATGGCGTTAGTGTGGTGTTACTGTTGGTGGTGATGGTAGTGGTAGTGTGATGGTGGTGGTTTTGTTGTTGTTGATGGTGGTGGTGTTGGTGGTGGTGGTGGAGGTGGTGTTGGTAGTGTTGGTGGTGTTGGTGTTGGTAGTGTTGGTGGTGTTGGTGTTGGCAGTGGCAGTTCGGCGGTAGTGTTTTTGTTGGTGGTGGTGTTGATAGTGGTGGTGTGATGGTTGTGTTGGTGTTGGTAGTGGTTGTGCACTGGTGTTAGTAGTAGTGTTGCTGATGGCGTTAGTGTGGTGTTACTGTTGGTGGTGATGGTAGTGGTAGTGTGATGGTGGTGGTGGTGATGGTAGTGGTTGTGCACTGGTGTTAGTAGTAGTGTTGCTGATGGTGTTAGTGTTGTTGTTGCTGTTGGTGGTGGTGGTGGTGGTGGTGGTGTCTTTTGTGTTATAGTTTCCACAACCACCCTGTCCCTTGCCTCACCCACCCACATGAGCGAAGAGACGATCTGATGTTGAACTCTTCCTATAAAACTGTTTCGGGTTCAGTTGTTGTTCTTTTCAAAGAGGCGTCACTGCATTCGGAGAATCCACTCCGCATCAAATAAGCAGATGTCTGCCTGACCAGCAATACAACCCAACGCGCTTGTCAAGCTTTGAGTGCATGTATATATGTTTGTGTACCTGTGAAAGTACTCCTCCTCACTAAAAAAAAGAAAAGAAAAAAAAAGTCACCTGTGCTGGTCAGGCAACCAGGCTCAACATCTGGAGACGTTTTCCCTTGCAACACCTGTGGAAGTGCTGCGCATCCAGAATCGGCCTCTTCTCCCATATGAGGACACACACCGACAGATAAGCCTGCCTGCTTACTCATCCGTCGAACGGACGGGAGACTCCATCAAACCTGTGAAAGTAGATGTTGCCATGGGTTTTTGTTTTTTTCGTGCGACAAGTGCGTGGTGCACACGAGACCTCGGTTTATCGTCTCATCCGAATGACTAGACCCTCCAGTCAACATCAGGAGAAAGGGCTAGACCAGGAATCGAACCCAGACCCTCAAGGACACAAATCTGTATCGTGATCATCTGATTAAAATAAGAAAGCATCTATATGATCATCATAATTATTATGATGTAATGTTTGAGATGCTTAATTCTGTGATTTATTCTGTAAAGTGGATTTTGGTGGTGATTTGTGGCAATAATAATGATAATATCAAATATATAATCATTTTATTTTGGACATCACGACACGATGATTAAGCGGACGGAGGATGGCAACAATGATGACGATGGTGATGATGATTGTCATGATGATGGTGGTGATGATGGTGGTGATGGTGTTGATGGTGGTGGTGGTAGTAGTGATGGTGATGGTGGTGATGAAGGTGATGGTGATGATCATGGTGGTGGTGATGGTGGTGGTGATGATGATGATGATGATGATGATGATGATGGTGATGATGATCACAACGACGACGACAATGATGACGACGACGACGATGACGAGGAGAATTGAAATGATGGTGATGAAGATCCGAATTCCTTCTTAAAAAAAAAAAAAAAAAAAAATCCTCGCTTCTCACATACACACCAAATGCCTTAGTTTAACCTTTTCTACCCGCCCTGTCCCCCTTCCTTACCCCCTCCTTCCCTCTCTCCCTCCCACCAGAGCTTGTGTGAGACCCACCCCGTGGTCTACAACCGGGTGGTCAGGTCCGGCAACCAACGACCCCGGCTGGCCGCCTCCTCCCCCCTCCTCCTCACCACCACCACCACCACCACCACCCTCCCCCTCAACAACGCCACCTACAGCCTCAAGCAGCGGACCCCCTCCGACCCCCGACCTCGAACCGAGGGCAGCAAGGTCAAGGCCATCAGTTTCTCCCCGACCTCCCAGGAGGATGAGCAGCGCCTCAGCAACCTGTCCGTGGACGACGTCATCCAGAAACGGCTTGGGGAGAAGGGCGCATCCGCTGCCGCCACCTCCTCCTCCAAGGGTGGCAAGGAAGGAGGAGGAGGAGGAGGAGGGGGGGACACTGCTGTCGATACGCGGGCGTCGCCGGCACGCAAAGGTGAGGTGGTGTTTGTGGTGGTGTGTGATGTTCACGTTTTTTTGAGTGTCATGGTGTGTCGTGTGTATGGGTGTCGTGGTGTGGTGTGGTGTGTTGTGGTGTGTGTGTGTGTGTGTGTGTGTGTGTGTGTGTGTGTGTGTGGTTGGGTGTGTGTGGGGGCGGGAGGGGGAGGGGTTTGGAGGGTGCCAGTGTGTGTGTGTGTGTGTGTGTGTGTGTGTGTGTGACAGAGAGAGAGAGAGAGAGAGAGAGAGAGAGAGAGAGAGAGAGAGAGATTTGTGTGCTGTATGTACATGAATTACAATTTGAGGGGTTTGGTTATAGCCGGATGTCTGTGCAGGGTTATGAATGAAATTTTCAATATCTTTTTTTTTTTTCATATTTCATTATTACTATCATTATCGTCATCATTATCATCATCAAACCAGCAGGGCCAGGCAGCAGCACCACAACAACAGACCTACCGGGCAAGAGGAAAGCCAAGCGCTCCACCAGCGCCACCTCCAACAAAAGCTCCTCGGGAGACAGCGGAGGTTCCGGCACTGGCAAGCCCGCGGGGAAGACGGCCGCCTCCGCCTCCCCCTCCCCCACCCGGCCCCTGCCCGTGCCCCGCCCCAGCAGCTCCGTGCCCAGTAGGGGAGCCCGGGAGGCGGACCTGGGCATCGTGGCTCCGCAAGCCGCCGCTGCAGCCACCTCGCTGGGCACCAGCAAGAAGACGGACAGGGAACGAGATCGGGACCGGAGTCAGGGCGGGGAGAGGCCGGTGAGGCTGTGTGTGGGGGTGGATGTGGGTGTGTGTGGGGGCGTGTGGGTGTGTATGGGGTATGGGTGTGTGTGTGTGTGTGTGTGTTTGTGTGTGTGTGGGGGGGGGGGGTGAGGGGTGTGTGTGTGTGTGGGGGTTACTGTGTGAGTGGGTGGGTTGGTGTGTGTGTGTGTGTGTGTGGGTGTGTGTGAGGGTGTGTGTGAGGGTGTGTGGGTGTGTATGGGGTATGGGGGGGATGTGTGTGTGTGTGTGTGTGTGTGTGGGGGGGGGGGTGACTGTGTGAGTGGGTGGGTTGAGGTGTGTGTGTGTGGATGTGGGAGGGTAGGGGGGGTGACTGTTGGTTGGTGTTTGTGGGTGTGTGTGAGTGTGGGTGGGTAGGCTGGGGGGGGGGGTGTCTGGATGGGTGGGTGTTTGTGGGAAATTTGCGAGAAAAAGAGGGGTTGGTTTGTCTTTAAGAACTAGTAGCCAACGCTCAGCTTATATCAGAGAGGTGGCGCTCTCAGTGTAGCGACGCGCTCTCCCTGGGGAGAACAGCCCCAATTTCACACAGAGAAATCTGTTGTGACCAAAAAGAGAAATACAACGCAATCACAGGGCAACTAGGGGTTTATAATTGTGGTTTTTTTGTGTTTGTTTTTTAACTTCTGAAGCGCGTTCAGCTCTACATTATTGCTGAACTTGAGGATGTACACTGAAGAAACGTTCTTGTTGCTGCTGCTGCTGCTGCTGCTGCTGCTGCTGCTGTTATATTATCATTATCATCATCGTCATCACCATCAATAATAGTAGTAGTAGTTGTAGCAGTAGTGGCAGTAATAGCAGCAGTATCATTATTGATATTATCGTTATTATCGAATTGATTATTTCATCACCATAATCACCATCGTCGTCATCATTTCCATCATCACCATCACCACCATCACCGATACCAATATCATCACCATCACCACCACCATCATCATCCTCACCATCGTCATCACCATTGTCGTCATCACCGCCACCACCGTCACTATTACCATCGCCATCATCACCATCATTACCACCATCATCATTATCATCACCATCATCACAATCACCATAACCACCATCATCACCACCATCACCACCATCATCATCACAATCATCACCACCACCACCACCACCACCATCACCACCACCATTACAATCACCATCACAACCACCACCATCATCATCACAATCATCATCACCACCATCACCACCACCATCATCATCACGATCACCATCATTACCACCATCACCACCATCATCATCACAATCATCACCACCGTCACCACCATTACAATCACCATCACAACCACCACCACCATACCATAATCATCACCACCATAATCACCACCACCATCACCACCACCATCACCAGCACCACAATAATCACCACCACCATCATCACCACCATAATCACCACCACCATCACCACCACCATCACCACCACCATCATCACCAGCACCACGACGAAGTTGACCTGATGACGCTGTGTGTGCACAGCCCCGCCCCCTGGCCGCCCTGCCCCTGTACCGGGGCCCTGGGGTCAGCAGCATCAACGCGGGGCCCATCCCGGGGGACACCCAGTTCATCCAGATCTCCCAGCCCATCCGCAACCCCCACGCCCCCCTGCCGGGCCCCAACAATAACCCCAACAACAACAACAACACCGCCGCCCGCTCCGGCCTCTACCCCCACCCTCACCACCACCATCACCCTCACCACCACCACTACCACCACCACCACCACCACCCTCCGACCACCAGCGTCGCCTCCACCCCCTTACCCCCTCCCATGTCCCCGGCGCCCAGCACAGAGGCGGACCAGGGGGGAGCGATGATGATGATGATGATGATGGGGGGAGGAGGAGGAGGCGGAGGAGGAGGGCCTCACGACCAAGGCTCTGGAGCGCCCACCACCCCCAGGACCCTGACCCCCAACAACAACAACCTGGCGCCGTCGTCGTCACCCCCAGGCCCTCCGAGGGAGCAGGCCTCGCCGGACCTCGGACGCCACCACCACCAGGGGGAGGAGGAGGGCGGAGACGGGTCTCGCAGCATCCCCAGCCCCGTGTCGGACTCGGCGCCGGCCAACGCCAAGGCCATCAGCATCCCGACAGGCGGCCGCGTGGAGGAGGAGGAGGAGGAGGAGCTGACGGGGCTCCAGCGGCGGGAGAGGTCCCTGAGGGATCAGCACATCGAGCACATCGCCACGCTGCTAGAGGGGGCCTTCCAGGGAGGGGAGCAGCAGTAGTTCCTTTCCTTCCTTCCTTCCTTCCTTCCTTTCCTTCCTTCCCTTCCTTCCTTCCTTCCTTCCTTCCTTCCTTCCTTCCATCGTTTCTCCCGGTTGGGACCAACAGCTGTCACCCCCTTCCTCTTTCCTCATTCCTGACTTCTCTCCTTCCTTCCTTTCCTTTCCTTTCCTTCCTTCCTTCCTTCCTTCCTTCCTTCCTTCCTTCCTCCCGGTGGGGACCAACAGCTGTCCTTCCTTCCTTCCTTAGTCATCCTTCCTTCCTTTCTTTCTTCCTTCCTTCCTTCCCTTCCTCTTTCCTCCTTTCCTTCCTTCCTTAGTCATCCTTCCTTCCTTAGTCATCCTTCCTTCCTCCCTTTCTTTCTTCCTTTCTCCTTCCCTTTTCTCTTCCTTCCATTCTTCATCCCTGTTTCCTTCCTTACTTCCTTTCCCCCTTCTTTCTCTCCCACCTTCAGCTGCAGCACGAAGAAGGCTCTGTTGAAGCAGACCACAGGTAGTTTCTCTCAATAAAATCAAGCGCACGGAAACAAATACGCCTTGAATGTCTTATTGTGACAGATCATCACAGGTAACTTTAAAAAAAAAATTTTCCTTGGCCAAAATTAATCACATCCAGATTCTACAGCTGAAGCTGACCACAAGTACATGCACACACACACACACGCGCACACACGCACACGCACACACGCACACGCACACGCACACACACACAACAAACCACATCCAGAGGCTTCTGCTGAAGCGCACCACAGAGAACCCTTCACTTACCCACCCCCAACCC
This sequence comes from Babylonia areolata, assembly GCF_041734735.1. Classification (NCBI taxonomy): domain Eukaryota; kingdom Metazoa; phylum Mollusca; class Gastropoda; order Neogastropoda; family Buccinidae; genus Babylonia; species Babylonia areolata. Next base: position 52,138,939 of record NC_134895.1, on the reverse strand, counting down.
CCACCCCACCCCCACCAAAAAAAGAAGAAAAAGCACAAAGCAACAACAAACTAATCAATGTTGGAAGATAGTTAGCTCTAAAAATTAAACCACAACTCCTTCCTTGGAAGGATCATTCCTTCAAAACTTCTGCTGGGACTTAGTACAAATAACTCCCCCTCCCCCCTCCCCCTCCTCGATCCCCTCTCCACCCGCTTCCACACTCCACATCACAACAAGCCTGCATTGTGACAGATCACAAGTGTTGTAACGGATCACAAGTACTGTAACCGATCACATGTAGCCCCTTCCAGCACAACTGTTGCCCCACTCCGAAAGCATCGTGAGCAGTTTTGCAGAACTTGGATAACACTGACATATTATCCAGATAAGACAATGGGGTGGAAAATGATAAAAGTTAGGCATTTTGTGAAAACATTCATCGAATACACATAATAATGATAATAATAATAATGATAGTATTTATACAGCGCTGAATCTTGTGCAGGGACAAATTTAAGCGCTTTCACACCAGTCATTTGCACGCATGCATAACTCTAAAACTGAAAAAACTGAAGACATGGAAGAGGCAGGAAAGGGAGGCTATCTTGTGAAGAGGTGGGTTTTAAGGCCAGACTTGAAAGAGCTGAGTGCGGAGACCTGACGAAGCGAAAGAGGAAGTTCATTCCAAATGCAAGGTCCAGAGACAGAGAAAGAACGGCGTCCACATGTAACAACGACGATACCTCCGGGACATACTAACTTTTGAGAGAGAGAGGAAAAAAAACAAAAACAACAGTATATAAACGTACGACATTCTTTGCAGTATTTATTGAACACGAAATCACAAAGGAAACGTTCCAACGGAGACGGACTTGCTCATTAAAGGTTTGGCACCTTCCTTGCGACATCCGAAGACCGCGTTCACGACTTCATTGAAGGGGGGAAAGCTCAGCACGGCGAACAATTTGTTGGGAATTCTGGTCTGCATGGGGAGGCCGCCTTTGCGTGGCGTCCTCAGTATACCACAGATTCCAGTGTATCACAAAACCACAATGGGACAGTGAGGTGTATGTATATACATTCCTCCCATCAGGATTTTTGAGTTTTGATTGTGATCTAGAATATGAACATATTTGTGTTGGTTTTGTTTATGATTAATGGTTGTTGAACAGTTAGGGACTTTATTCACTCATGATCAACATGAATATGTGCTGTGT
>NC_134895.1:52127740-52132740 GCF_041734735.1 Babylonia areolata | reverse complement strand
CAACTGGGGAAGGTACCAAGGTCTTCCCGGACTCCTGTGCAGTATGTGGCACAGACTATCCCCATGGTGAACTGGACCAAAGCGCAGAAGAGTCACTCTGCAACATCGAAAAAGATACCAACCCATGCTCTTTCTGAGGAGGAGCGTGATGGCCATTTGGGCAGTGCTACCGGCGCCAACCAGGTACGACCAGAAGGTGCGTTGCGGATGCAGCACTCTGGCTCCCACAAATGTCCACAGGCCACAGACAAGCTGATGGGAGCGAGACGGTACCAAGTTCGGTATCGTTATCCAGAGGTGATTGCCGGTCAATAACCAGAAATCGGCGATCCCCAGAGCCCAGAGTAATGGATCCCTGGTCCCCCAAAACGAAAGGAGGGGGGAAACGGGGAGACATCAAGGAAGGGGGCATGGCAAGGGTCTTCTGGGCTCTGCAGGGAGTTGACTGTGACTGACCGTCCCCAAACAGGGGCACCGGCACACCCTATCTCTCAGTCTCATGACGTGGAGGTGCAGACGTCCGCCTCAGTCTTGGCCTCCCCAAAATGATTTTCCAGTCAAGACGCTGGGCACGCGTCCTCAAGGTGCCACTGAAGACAATGGCAGTGGCAACACGAGGCCCAGATGAAGCGGTGAGGTATGAGGAGCCCCAGTCTTCAGCACGCCTCCACTGGCCCTCTTTGGTCATAATCCAGGGTGTGAGGTGGAGGTGGTGAATATGAAGAGCATACCGCGAAACCCCACGTGCCCAGAGAAATTAACGGGTGACTGGATCCGACCCTGCCTTTAATTCTGGAGTTGAGGAAGGATGCCCTAGTGCAGGTTGCGATGTGACTCATTTAATAGGGGTATGACACTCCTCGAATTAGCACAGTTCATGGCGCGGCAGGGCCGGCTGACGGATGCAGACAATAGCATCACAGAGAGTCAGCCGGCTGCAATGGCCGCCATGTCACGCGTTTTGGGTGAGCCTACCCCTGAGGTGTGCAGCCTACATCCGCTGACCTCGGCATCAGCCCTCCACTGGAAAGCAGCTCTCCTTATGGCCTCCAGGTTGACCCCAAGCCAACGGGAATACTGGCGTGCACGTTATGCCGACCCGACAGCTCAACTGGAGGGGAGAGACAACGCTAGACCCCGGGCCTTTGACGCACACTTCCATCTGGACCGTGTCGTCCAGAAGATGAGGATTCAGGTTGTGCTCTCGCCTGTCCGCAGTGCTGGACGGCACATACATCCCGGCTGGGAAAGAAGTCCAACCGATTGGGACTTCTGCCTCCTTCTCTGATCCCCAAACTTACCTCACGCCACAGGAGTTAGAGCCTTCCCAGCTACAATGGAGGTTGCCGTCGAGCTCCATCCTCGGCATTGTGCAACACCACCTCGACGTGGGCAGAGCATAATGCTGGATCAACTGCGGGAGTTGGTTCAGTCCCCCTGAGTGAGAGCTTTTGGGGAAGTGGGCCTGGACCACTCTCTGCCAGCAGAAACCTGGCACTTGCAGATACACGCACTGGAGGAGCTGTTGGAGTTCGTTGAGACCCGCCATGTCCTCGTCCTTCACTGCCGCGGAATACCCGAGGACAAAGGTATGGAGGTCTTCATGCTGTTGTGGACCCTCGTGGGACAGCAGATACCGCAGAATCAGTGAATGTATCGACATTGTTTCACGGGGGACAACATGTGTAGCTGGCGAGGTTTCCAAACACCCACTTCGGCTTCACCAACCTTGCCGCCCAATTCAACCAGTATCAGGTGGGAGCACTGAGGGGAGTTCCAAGGGACCGCCTCCTTCTCGAGACGAACGCCCCCTACTTCCTTCTGCCAGGGGAACGGTGGTGGGCGCCAAACCAGCTGTACACGGTGGCTGAAAGTGTGGCCACTCACCTAACACCACACCAGAAGACCTGTTGGAGGCTTCTGCCACTAATGCCCTCCAGCTCATCTCCCAGTGAACTGACCCAGCCGCGCCAGTGCAGACCCGCTGGTGAGGACCGCCCAGGCGTCTGCCATTCTCCCCCCAATGAAAGACCTTTCATCACAGAGGTGGGGAGAGTGTTGTGAAACGGGGTTAGCAGACGCTTTGTACCCCGGAAGTTCTTCACCAAGGGGCGTTTACTCGTGCTGGCGGAAGTGGCACGCTGAAAACAGCTCACTGGTGTTTTGGTCACCGTGCAGCAGTGTGCGCTTCACCTCTGATGAATACACACCTCTGCAAGAGCTCAAAAGAAGGCCTGTGTGACAACTTCGCTCTGTCAGCACCATACCACCTCTGTGTGACAGCAGCCCTACGACAACGCTCCCGAATATGACTACACGGATATTTCAAATAAATGTTCTTGCTTACCAGACTCAAGTGGTTTTACAAAGACTTTTCTTGTTGACTCACTTGTGTAAACAAAGTGAGTCTATGTTTTAACCCGGTGTTCGGTTGTCTGTGTGTCTGTGTGTGTGTGTGACTGTGTGTGTCCGTGGTAAACTTAACACTGCCATTTTCTCTGCAAATACTTTGTCAGTTGACACTTTGGCATATAATTTGGCATAAAAATAGGAAAAATTCAGTTCTTTCCAGTCATCTCGTTTAAAACAATATTGCACCTCTGGGATGGGCACAAAAATATAAAAAGAAGCCAAATTATATGCAAACTGAACTTACTGTTATATTTATATTTTTTTTATTCTCTAAACTTGGCACTTTGATCTGATGTTCTGACAACAACAAGAGCAGTCATTTTTATAATTTTTTTCTTCAAATAGGAACTTCTTTTGTTAAGCATGGAAATTATATTTATTTTGCATGTCTTTGGTGCAGATAGTAAAAAAGGGAAAATAATCTGTAATTAATGCTAGGGGGCTTAATTTGCTTTAAACAGATCTTTCTCATCTTAAACATTACATTTTGAAATTATACTCAATACATGAAAAGCTTGTGTTTTACTCTCAGTGTACAGGGCTTTCACGATGTTCATTCGCCCAAGTGGTCTTTTCGGAAAATACTAAAATCAATACGACGAGTGAATTTAGATCTATTGGCTGAGCCCTGAAGGTCATGGGCAAAAATCAGTTGCGTACACATATTTATACATATTCAAATCGCGTGCTCACATTCTTCGTGAATGCGAACGACGCCATTTTGTTTCAAGTTGTTGACCTGCCCGTTCAATCCTATATTCAATTGACAATACACGATAACATGTAATGGAAAGTTGGAGAAGGAGACCGTTAAATATTTATTCAGAGAAAGATTTGTGAACGCCTCATCACTTACTGGATTATGCCCCAAACTCCCATAAAAATATTCACAGAATCAGTCGGAATTCAGAGTTTAAAATAATAAACCATAAGAGTTAATACCCTTGAATTGATCAAATGTAAAAATTTTTTTCCAGTTTTGACTTTTCTCAAAATGAAGTCCTTTTCACTTCATACGACGTTTAAAAGTACTTGTACTTGGCTCTACATGTTATTAGTTTAACAAAATACTCAATATTCATATCAACTTTAAAACTATAAAACTGGAATGACCATAAAAGAGAAGTTGAATTGACCGTGGCAACTGGCTAAATGTTGCAGTGTGATTGCGGCGATAGCCATGTCTCCTTTACCGCGGACTTAAAAAGAATTTTTGATTGCCCTTAAAATTTTTTTGAATGCCCAGAGACACCAGAATAATGATTTAAACAGCGTTCTCACTGCGAATACCACAATCGATTTATCGCCCTTTAAAAAAGCATGTTTAAATATTGTTTCTGAACGTCAGCTAAGGAGCCACGATAATGTAATGGGTAAGACAGTTTCTTCTCACCCGAACATGAGGGTTCGAATCTGCCGTTAGGACTTTTTTTTTCCTTTTCTTTTTCTTTTAACCCGAAGTTTTATAATAACAAATACAGAACACATTTTAATGATTAGATTTTTTTAAGTAACACAAGTGAGTCTTGAAGGCCTTGCCTTTCTTGTGGGGATAAATATGCTTCTGCTGAGTCATATATATTGCAGTATCCCAAATATCCACAGTTCACTGTACCAGAATACTAACTGAACTGTTCACCACGAAATAAAAATATAACAGTTCACCACAAAATATGACAGTTCACCACAAAGTATAAATATAACGGTTCACTGTACCAAAATATAATAGAAATGTTCACCACAAAATATAAGAAAGCAGTTCACCACAGAATTCACCACAGATATAGAGTTCACCTCAAAACAGAGCTCACCACAAATATAGTTCGCAAGTTTATTGCTCAGGATAATATAAATTAGAAATAAATATAAATATAATGTCCCCGATAAATAAAATGTCAGTTCTCCACTGGAGGTTCGAAGAATTATATTGATAAAAGAATCCCACTTCTGACACCATTTAAGTGTCGCTACCCTAAATAATTGGACTAGGATGGCCAGTCGTCGGCAACACACTGTAGGGGGACAGACAAACACCCATGGCTACTAACCGTTGCTTATTGTTGAACACGGGCAGGATTGTCTAGTCCGGTATGTCGTATTCGTGTAGTCGTATTCGGGAGCGTTGTCGTAGGGCTGCTGTCGCAAAATGCACGGGTAATCACCCCTTGGTGTAGAACTTCCGGGGTAAAAGGTGTCTGCTAACCCCGTTGCACAACAATACAATTACCAAACGATACCTAGCAATAACTTAACAGTACGAAATTACACAGATATCTTAACACATTAGCACACAGCGAAAACGATTATATGTACAAATAAAACAAACATGGCGACACAGAGCTAGCCAAATGCCAGTAAACAAGCTTACCTCAACAGTTAGTGCAACCTGGCCCAAACCAAATTCCCAGATACTGGAACAGAGCCTCTTCCACCTGGCCGGACGAGGACACACGTAAGTACAGGGCCTGCAGTTACCCTGACAGAGCTCAGGCTGAATGAACAGCCCATTCCCTCCTCTTCAAACAAATATAGATGGACAGGGGAACCACTGGACAGACCGATCAGAAGGCCTTCCAGTTCAAAACAAG
>NC_134895.1:52105240-52122740 GCF_041734735.1 Babylonia areolata | reverse complement strand
GCACTTACTACAACAATTGAACCAAAACACACAAAAAATCAATTGCAAAACAAAAATCATGTGCACCTCCCAACATAAAAAAATATAGAACACACAAAGTTGTGTTGGATTTCACATTATTTATATTTTTTACACTTTTTTTTTCAAAAATTAAAGTCACAAAGGAAAAAAATCATTTCTAACTCACACTTGCTTTTGTTTAAATGAAAGAGGAAATGCACCTAAGTGTGACCAACATACACAGACACACACAAGATGGGAAATAAAGTTCAGTTACATTTTATACATATATAAGATGTAACTGAACTTTTTTTTTTATATAATGTTAAGTAATGCATTATAAGCTTAATTATAGAGAAAACAATATAATGTGAAAAACTCAATATGGGTATTAACAATGTGCCTGTCTGCTTTATGATTATAATTAGTATTAGAGAAAAATGACATTCACAATACATTTTCAAAATATTACAGATTTTTGTGTTAACCCTGATTCAGTAAGACCCAATATATATATATATATATATATATATATATATATATATATATATATATATATATATATATATATATAATTTCTTCATAATCTAGACCTTTTTTATTTTCTAACAGACACTCTTTTTCTGGTGAAAACTTCAAAGTCATACATACATCAATTTGAGAAGTCAGCCAATACTCAGTTTCATACCCCACCTGAGTAGGTTTATCTGTTAAAATTGCCTGAAAGTGAATCTACCATGATAATGATTGCTAACCATACACTTCCTTCTTATGTGGAAAAAAGTAATCAAGAAGCAGGCACACTTCAGTTCATAAGTGATGGTATTTTGCGGCTGCATTACATGCTCACACATAAAAGTCAAAATTCAAACGATAAATATAGCTCAGTTACACTTTAGGCATGTATTTATATAAATACTTAAGATGTAACTGAACAGTGAGCGTTTTACTATGTATGAAATACACAAACTGTTAATTACTGAATTATAAGTTTAATTGTTGAGGAAAAGTGTAATTCAGTGTGAAAAAATAAATATAGATATTAACAATGCACATGCCTATTTGTTTCAAATAATTGTTCAAACTCGGTTTGCTTTTTGTTTAAGTGAAATGGATTCAGTTTCATATCAGAAATAAAGTTCAGTTACATTCCATACACAAGATGGTTCAACCCCCAGGAATGGATCAGTCAGGCCAGGGTCTGTTTCCCAGCAGTCTGGAATCAGTTATGTATACTGCTGTCAGTCATACTATATCATTGTCATAAAACCTCTCTCTCTCTCTCTCTCTCTCTCTCTCTCTCACTCTCACTCTCTCTCTCACACACACACACACACAGAGACACTCACACAGAGAAAGAGAGAGATACACATATGAACACAACAAACAACTCTTTCTAATTTAGTAAATACATTCCACATCTGAAGCTATTTTGTGCTCAAAACATGTGTACACAAACTACATAATATTACAAATTGTATTACAGTAATGTCACTATACTGGAACAAATCCCACTTCTTTGTATATGTATATATATATATAAACACAACAAACAACTTTCATTTGTCATATATCTATTATCCTCATGAATAAAGAATTTTCTCTTGTAATTTCTCTCTGTCTCTCTCTTGTACACATCTAATTTAGTAAATACATTCCACGTTTGAATCTATTTTGTGCTCAAAATTCATTCATTCATTTATTTATTTATTTATTTATTCATTCATTCATTCATTCATTCATTTATCTCTTATTTCATTTCATTTTAATTTCCCTCAAGTCAAAGCCTAATTAAGCGCGTCGGGTTACGCTGCTGCCAGGCATCTGCTTAGTAGATGTGGTGCAGGGTATAAAAATTTATTGTCTAAATGCATTGACGTTTTCTTGAGCAAAAATTCGATATCAAAGTTCAAAATTCTGATGTGGTGTAGGGTATAAAAATTTATTGTCTAAATGCATTGACGTTTTCTTGAGCAAAAATTCGATATCAAAGTTCAAAATTCTGATGTGGTGCAGGGTATAAAAATTTATTGTCTAAATGCATTGACGTTTTCTTGAGTAAAAATTCGATATCAAAGTTCAAAATTCTGATGTGGTGTAGGGTATAAAAATTTATTGTCTAAATGCATTGACGTTTTCTTGAGCAAAAATTCGATATCAAAGTTCAAAATTCTGATGTGGTGTAGGGTATAAAAAAAATATTGTCTAAATGCATTGACGTTTTCTTAAGCAAAAATTCGATATCAAAGTTCAAAATTCTGATGTGGTGTAGGGTATAAAAAATTATTGTCTAAATGCATTGACGTTTTCTTAAGCAAAAATTCGATATCAAAGTTTAAAATTCACAAGACATGTTACAGTATTCAGATCTATATTAAATTGTATGATATGAATACTATTGATTCAACCCTATTTGTTGTTCAGGATGGCTGTGTTTCAATGGGTGACGGAGATAAAGTGTCAGTGCCCTAAACAATGTTAGTTAAGATGGCCGGTCCTTGGGCAATACACTTCTAAGGGACATTCACCAATGGCTACTATCTGTTGCTTCTTGTATTTGGGCAGGGTTGTCAAGATATGTGGCCAGGCGTATTCGTGATAGGCATCCTATCACCCCAGGTCCTTTCCATGGAGAACAGAGTTTCCTGCACTTACCCTCTGGGACTGCTGTGTCTAGCAGGTAAACAACGTCTTCAGAGTATGGTCTCAAGAGAATCTTAAGATCATAATTCCGCTTCATGGCTTTCTGGGACGTGCTCAGTGTTTGCCTGGCGACAGCATGGGCTTGTTGCAGGGTTTTGACCAGCTCTGACACATACTTGTCCTGGTCCTCATAGGTCTGCCCTGGCACAGGAAACATCAGCTGTCCTGGCATGTTGACTTCTCGGCCCAGCATCATTTTATTGGGGGTTAAGCCTGTCGATCTGTTCACCGACGCCCTCATAGCTCCCACAATCTGCCGGAGGTGCTCATCCCATTTGTTCTGGGACTTCCCAATGAAGCACCGGATGGCGTCCAAGAGTGTCTGTTGTAGCGCTCTACCTGTCCATTGGAAGAAGGCCGATATGGTGTTGTTTGTGCCTTATGGATTTGTAGTGCGTGGCAGAGCGCTTCAATCAGTTTGCTCTCGAAGTTCCGGCCCTGGTCCGAGAACAACTGAAATGGACAGCTAAACCTGGAAAAGAATGTGTCAATAGCGGCCTTCGCAGTCACTTCCGCCTTCTGAAAGGGTAGGGAACACATTCAACCCACTTAGTGAATTGGTCGACCATCATCTGGCAGTACCCATTCCCTCTGGGTGTTTAGGGAGTGGTCCGATGAAGTCAATGCGTACCCTATCCATTAGTGCGCCTGCATGGTACTCAGTGAGGGGAAGTCTGCCATACCGTTTATTCTTCTTGTTATGGCTGCAAATGTCTCATGACAAGACGAAATTCTCAACATCTTGGGACAGATGCACCCAGAAGAATTTCTTTTTTATTTTGGCTTTGGTTCTAGCTACTCCCTGAGGAGCAGTGGTGATACTGGATTGTCTTCTCATGGAGTCCCTTGGGTACCACCAACTCCAGGTCTGTTGAGTCTGTACACTGACGGAACAGCACTTCATTTTGCAGTTGAAACATCTCCTTGTTCACCCAATAGTATTTGGCCTCAGGTGATGCCAAGAAGAGTTTTCCTTCATCTGGAGGTAGTTTTCCCCTCAGGTGATCTAGTATGGGTGTCAAATCTTCATCCTTCTCTTGCTCTGCCTGCAACTCTGGGTAGGTGAAGCCCCAGCAAGACGGCCCGCTTGGACGTGGCGGCTGTGCTGTGTTCACCGGGCAGATCTGGATGGAAATCTGATCACCCTGGGTGGCGATGTCAAACCTGGCACCGTCGAGCTCCTGTTCATTTGTAACCCGTGGACATTCGGAGGAGCTAGAGTGCTGGCATGACGAAACACCTTCTGGCGGGTGATTGGTGTCAGTGGCACAACCCGAATGTCCACCACGCTCCCCCTCAGGGGTAGCGAGGGCTGGTATCTTCCCCGGAGTCACAGAGGGACTCTTCTGCGCTTTGTCCCAGTTCACCGTAGGGATGATCTGTGCCACATACTGCACACGAGTCCTGAAAAACCTTAGGATGGCACGCAGGACTTTCCGATGTGTTACGCGAACACACCCGGGCACCTGCAACTGACTCACACAAAACATTGGTTGATTCAACACATGGATTATGTTAGGAACGCTGGTTTCCCACAAGCACTCTATTGTGGGTTCCCGTTGGTCCAAGAAGAAGGTCAGTGGCGACACTGCGACTCGCTAGTGCACCATATCCCTGAGCTTTGCCAAAATGTGCTGGCTTTTCAGCATTGCTCCCGGTAGCTTGGGTCCGACCCGAAAGGATCAAACCCCTAGGAAATTCACCCCATTTAGGACTACGACCACCAAGGCCAGAATCTTTCTGGGCGCCAATGAACCTCCCGCAAGCTTGGCCAGAAGAGGCCTCGCCAGACTGAGTCGTACCGGAGCCTGGGTGCCCGTAACCAGACTCACTCAAAGTTGCACTCAGATTTTGAGTCCTGCCCGACAGGGCTGAACCCACCTGAACCCCACTTAGGTCATGTGTCCCGCTCATTCTTCGGTACCGTGAGCACTTACATCGGCCCACATGAACATGAACCAAATCTGGTGGATTTCGGCAGATCAGACAGACCACCAGATCGACAATCACCACCATTGGTGGTAGTCCTAGTGCACTTATCCTCCCCTCCCACAGCTGTTTCTATCATGGCAGCTACCATGACTCCGTCCGGGTAAAATGTCAGACCTGTGGAAGGGAGTACCTTACTCACCTGGTTCGTGATGGACGTGGCTTCATCCACTTCCCGCATGAACTCTCCCCACTGCTCATGAGCTCTCAGACAGTACTTGCACCCCCCGCATGGCAGGTCCGTGGGCTTGAGGCCAGTGATGTAGGAGGGACATGGAGTGAGGGAGTCTGGCAGCCGTGATAAGGCATCCGCACTCCCATGTTTTGCCCCGGATTGGTGTTGCACGATCATATGGTACTGGGACAACTCATCCATCCATCGTGCCAGTTGCTCCTGAGGATCCTTGAATCTTAGGAGCCAGGTGAGACTCGAATGATCCGTCCTCACAGTGAACAGCCTACCAAACAGGTGGTATTTGTAATGTCTTGTGAAACGGACAATACTCAGAAGTTCTTTGCGTGTAGTGCAGTATCTCCTCTGTTCTGGAGTGAGAGAGAAACTACTGTAGGAGATCACCTTCTCTACTCCATTCTGCACTTGGCTGAGTACCGCACTTATGGCCACATCACTTGCATCAGTGTCTAGACTGAATGGGTCTGTTCCATTGGGTAAACCCAACATCAGTGATTCCGTGAGTACCTCTCGCAGTCTGTCAAAGGCCTCCTGTTATTCCGCTCCCCAGTGGAACTTGTTCTTCCCTGTCAATCCGTACAGGGGCTGTGCCAACTCAGGGAAGTCCTTAACATAAGTATGGTGGTAATTGATGAAAACAAGGAACCTTTCTACATCCTTTGTGGACTTAGAGATGGGCCATTGGGCTACCGTTTCTGTGTCCTTCTGTGGCATGGCCAGCATATTCGAGCTGACCTAGGAACTCCACCTCGGACTGGAAGAAAACGTATTTTCTGGGTTTCAGCTTCATCCCATAGTCTCGGAACCTGTTCAGGGCATCTCTCAAGTTGATCAGATGATCCTGGAAATTCTTTCCCAAGACCAAAATATCATCAAGGAACGCCAAGACAGTTTTCCATGTGAGACTGCGTAGGATGAGGTTGACCACTCGCGAGAACGTCGCAGGAGCATTGGTCAGGCCAAAACCCATTCGAACATGTTCAAACAGTCCGAACTTGGTGAGACTCCTTGATTCTTACTTGCCAACAGCCGCTGTTTGCGTCCAGTTTGGAGAACCAAGTATGTCCGGCCATGGTATCCATGCAGTCTTCCACCAATGGTAAGAGAAAAGTGTCTTTGACTGTCACATCATTGAGGGCTCGGTAGTCAATACACCAGCACACCGACCCATCCTTCTTCCGGACCAGTACTGGCGCTGACGCCCACTCAGAGACAGATTCTTGAATTACCCCAGCGTTCAACATCTTTTTGAGATGGGCTTCTTCTTCACTGGCGAACATGGCAGGAGTGCGATGCACGTGCTGCTTAGCAGGCTTTGCACCTCCAGTGTCAATTTCATGTTCGATCGCAGTGAAGGTCCCCAGATCAAAGTCATCCTTTGCAAACACGTCCCGATAGTTGAGGAGAAGCCGTTCAAACTGTGTTGCTGTTCCGCCATCAGCTTTCCGGCTGCGTCCTCGACCAACTGGCGCAAGTGTTCTGGGATGTCTGTAGGGCTGGAGTGAGTCAGAGCGTCAGAGGAAACCACATTACAAGTGAGTAACGCAGCAGAACTGGAGGGCTCCTTCTCTGTATGTTCCTCTATGTGGTGCATCTCTGGGTCTGGTAAAATGTCATCTATTTCATGAGCAACTGCCAGAAACTACCCCTTTTTCACTGAGCAGTAATGGTCACTCACATTCACTAGACACACGACTGGGTCTGTCTCCGCCTTCTGGGCTGTGCGTGGTTGGAGTAAGTCACTTCGGCTACTGGGTTCCACATAATAGTCCTGTAATACTCTGTCGAGCTTGCCCCTAACCCGCACTACTGAATTAGGGGGGACTACTGTTCTCCTAGCTGCCGTAACTCTTGCCACAGATGAAGTGCTCTTAAATTTCATATTCATAGGAACTTTCTCTTCCCCTACTTGAAGATCACTAATGAGGGCCACATACACCACCCTTTCTTGAAACAGTGTGGCGCCGAGTCATTTGAACTGGGGACGTGAGGAAGGTTTGGAGTGCTGATTCTTGGTCCGCCATGTAGAGCACCACATCTCTGACTTTCTGGGGCTTTGTCTTCCATGAGTCAAAGACGGAGTCGGCCACTATAGTTATCTCAGCACCCGAGTCCACTGTGGCTTTGACTAGTATTCCACCAATTGTAATCTGGATTCTGGACGAACTGGCGCAGACTCTGTTAACATGGAGGACTTCCAGCTTGACTCCTTCCTTCGACTTGCTCACTGGTTTGGGCGTACGTTGGGTCTGCTGCTCTCTGGGATGTTTTCGGGCGTTATAGTCACAGGGGTTAGTCTGAGATGGGGGTACTGCCTGCTGAGCCAGCACGGGAACAGAGAACCCTTTTGCTGACTCCAACTGTCCACTCCGGGGTCCGAACGCTGAAGTTTTCTCCTTGGTTTGGGCAGCTTTTGAGGTCTGCTCAGCAGAAGTCTGCTTCTGGTCCAAACCCGGAGTGTGTTGTTGGGTTGCAATGGTGTTCTGGCCTCCGTTTTCCGGCTCAGGGGATAGGCCACCTCCCCTGGGCCTTAGGCGTCTAAAGCCTTCTGTTCCCGTGCTTGTTTCTGCTGCCATCTTTAAAATTTGCGGCACTCCACCTTTCAGTGCCCCTTGGCCTTGCAGAAAAAAACATCCTTGAAGGTCAGTGGATGTCTGGGTAGCGCTCGCTGCTCCCTGGTCCCCCGTCTTCCGGCTTCCAAGCTGAAGAGACAGCCTAGCCACTTCCTCTTGCACAGACTTGAGTTCTTCTTTGATCTCCCTGGAGGGCCCTGTGGTGGCAGTGTAACACACCTGCGGCTCGTGGCTTCGACTCTTCGGTCTGAGATGTGTGGCGATGGAGATATGCTGGAACTGGTTTATTTTCTTAACAGCTTCCTCCATCGTTGCTGGCTCTCCAAGGCACGCATATCTTCCAGCCTCCCTGTCCGGTCCGTACATCCTAGACAGAATCGGCTAATGGTTTCTGCCTGGCAAAATTCTCCAGGGAGCCCCCTGAAAGCAGGAGTTGCCAGGGTGATCACTCGATCAGCCCAATCCTGTAGGGTCTCGTCAGGGCGCTGGGGTGCCTGATGGAATCATGCCCGTGCTGCTTCAGCCAGTTCCCTCAACCCAAACTGGCTCTCCAGCTTAGCCATGAGTTCGGTGGTGAGTCTCCATCCATTCCACCCGTCACGGTGAAGAAATCGAACGCTTTGCCCTCGAGTCTCCACTCCAAGTAATCATGGCACTCCCTTTCAGTCCACTGAAGAGCCCTGGGGTAGCTGTTGAACTGCTGTTTGAACGACAACCAGTTTGTCCGACCGTCGACCTTCGGAATAGGAGACGGGACCAAATGCCCTACTGCCACTACTTCCTCTTTGGGATGGAGAAAAAGTAAAGGGACCACATGCCCTATCATCACTACTATCCCCATGCGGGGACATGTGGTGGGCACGGTGCCCCAGTCTCTCCCCACGGCCAAAGGACTCATCTTTACCCCTATTGTCATCGCCCCCTTGCTGAGGCTCCCGACCAGGGTAATGTCCCTCGTTCTGATCTGGAGAGGCATGTCTACCTCTATCGTTGCCGCCCCATTGCAGGGACTCACGACCAAGGTAGCGCCTCTCGTTTGGGTCAGGAAAAGCACATCTGCACCTACCGTTGCCGCCCCATTGCTGAGATTCACGACCGGGGAGGCGCCTCTCTCTCCAACCCACACTGAACGGCTTGACCACCTCATCGCCATCCCACTCTGTCTGGTAATGGGACTGGCGACGAGCGGTGCGCCCACCATTGTCACTCAGCTGTTGGGGGCCCTCTTCCCAGTTCTGGGCCATGACCTGGAGGTACCCCTCTTCACTCCCCACATCGCTGTCCTCCCTTCTCGAAGCGGGAGGGTGTCCACGACGGGGAAGTGGCTGGCTGTTGTGACCTGACTCAGTGGAGTCGAGAGTGGAGCCATAGTTGGTAGGACGGAGGCGACATTTCCTAACAGTCCATGGTGACGATGGCCCCTGGATGTCAGAGAATGCCACGGGTACCGAAGGAAGTTCCTACACAAAATCCCGTTGGGACTGACGTGGTGGTGTTGAGCCTAAGCCCTCCACCTTGAACTCATTACCCACCGTTACAGCCTCATAAAGCGGCGGCGTATCGAAATCAATGTGACCAAGGACAGAGATGTCCACTTCGCCCAACATTGCTTCCAACATGCCATGGCTAATACGTCCAAACTTGAACCCTTTTCAAGCCCACCCCAGGAATAATCTCCTTAAGATCCAGTGGAGAGGCTTGATTAATAAGCAACGGTGTGTTTCTAGTAGCCATGCTTTGTGTATCAAAGTTATATTTTTCAAATGAATTGGGGGGTATTACACAGACTTCTTGTAGTATTCACTGTTTTAATGTGTCAGGATAACAGTTATAATAGAACTGTGCACAAAATAGAAATGACAGTTCACCACAGAATTGAGTTCGAAAAGTCAAGTTCAGTTCTCAGGATAAGATAAATTAAAAACACAAACAAATATAAATATAATGTCCCTGAAAAAAAATCTTCTTCACTGGTGGTTCGAAAAAATATTGATAATGGAGTGTATCCTACTTCTGACACCAATAAAGTGTCAGTGCCCTAAACAATTAGTTAAGATGGCCGGTCCTTGGGCAATACATTTCTAAGGGACATTCACCAATGGCTACTAACTGTTGCTTCTTGTATTTGGGCAGGGTTGTCAAGATAGGTGGGCAGGCGTAGTCGTGACTGTAGGCGTCCTCGTAGAAGGTGGGTGTCGGCGTTCGTGGTCAGTTCGGGTTGTCCAATTCAAGATGGCTGCCGCCGTCGGGTAGTTGACCGGTACTGGCGGGAAATCGTGGTTGAGCAATGAAATCTTCTTATGACCTTGTGCAGAGAAAAATGCGTTGTCTTCGAAGACGAAGCACACACTGCACAGGCTTGCTGATGCTGCAGGGTGACAAAAACGCCAGTGAGTTGTTTGCAGCGCCCCTCTTCCGCTAGCTGAACTTCCGGGTCAAAGGCATCTGCGAACCATGTTTCACAACAGAACTTACAAAGGGCGTGTGACACTAACCATGTTGTGTAGCCTGGTGTCGTCGTCGTAGTGCAGGGTGTAGTCTGCCGCTGTTGCAGAAGCTGAGCCAGTGGGGGAGTTGTCAGACTGGTCAGTTTTGAGGGTGGATGGCTGATTGACTTCATCAGTGGTTGCTGTCTCTGCCGTTGTTGCTAACACCATGTGTGTAACAAGCATCGTCTGCTAGTGGCATGACTGACCGCCCTTCGGTGGTATCAGTCTCAGGGTAAATGACCATCTAGTTTTATAGTTGTTTTTTCTTTTAAGTTGATATGAAACTTGAGTATTTTGTTAAACTAATAATATGTAGAGCCAGATACACTTCTAAACGTTGTATGAAGTGAAAAGGACTTAATTTAGAGAAAAGTCAGAACTTGAAATTTTCACGTTTCATCAAGGGTATTAACTCTCATGGTTTACTGAAAAAGAATTGGCAATTCTGACTGATTTTGTTGATATTTTTATGGGTATGAACCAGTAAGTGATGAGGCATTCACAAATGTTTCTCTGAATAAATATTTAACGGTCTCCTTCACCAACTTTCCATCACACGTTATCGTGTATTGTTGATTGAATATAGGATTGAACGGGCAGGTCAACTACTTGAAACAAAATGTCGTCCTTTGCGGTCGCAAGGAATATGAGCACGCGCTTTGAATATGTATATACATGTGTACGCAATTGATTTTTGCCCTTGGCCTTCCGGACTCAGCCAATAGGTCGTTGAAATCCACTAGTGGTACTGATTTTAGTATTTTCCGAAAAAAAGACCACTTGGGCGAATGAATATAGTGGAAGCCCTGTATACTGAGAGTAAAAAACAAAAGCTTTTTTGTGTATTAAGTATAATTTCAAAATGTAATGTTTAAGATGAGAAAGATCAGTTCAAAATAAATTAACCCCCCTAGCATTAATTACAGATTAATTTCCCTTTTTGCTAGCTGCACCAGATCTAAGTGCACCATAAATATAACTTCCATGCTTAGCAAATGAAGTACCTGTTTGAACAAAAAATGATAAAAAAACCAAAAAAAACTGCTCTTCATAGTTGTAGAATATCAAGATCAAATTGCCAAGTTTAGTGAATGAAAAATATAAATGTAAGAGTAAATTGATTTTGCAAATATTTTGGCTTCTTTTTTATGTTTTTGTGCCCATCCCAGAGGTGCAATATTGTTTTGAACAGGATGGATGGAATATTTCTATGCCAAATTTGGTGCGAACTGACAAAGTATTTGCAGAGAAAATGACAATGTTAAAGTTTACCACGGACACACACACAGGGACAACCAAACACCGGGTTGAAACATAGATTCACTTTGTTTACACAAGTGAGTCAAAAAGTACATGTATTTTTTTTACGATTAGCAAAGTAAAATAAATTCTATATAAAAGCATTCTTTATGCGTATATGGAACAAAAAATCTGTAGAAACCAAATGTACCAGAAATATCGCATGCATTTGTGAACAAAAGCTAACTCCTGAACATGCCCTCATCTGTGTTGTACTTTCAAACACTGTTCAAAACATTTTACAGTCACCAATATATGCATATTTTGGTTTCCGTATCAAAAAGCCCATTTAACAAGTTCTGATAGATGTACGATTTGTTTTTGTTTCTCAGTTCTTCAGAATCTAAAAAAAAAATTTTAAATCGTTATTTGGAAAATTTTGAAACATCAATAAATCATTACACACACGCACACGCACGCACACACACACACACACACACACACACACACACACACACACACACACATCGTAAACTGGAAAATATTGAAACACTGATAAATCATGCACACACACACACACACACACACACATTCATGCATACACAAACACACATTCATATTCGCAGCATATATACTCAGACCACTTTCCCCATACAAGTTCATTATACCACCGCCACCCTTCCAACTTCTAGCCCCCCTCCTCCCTCCCCTCCACACACACACACACACACACACACACACACACACACACGACTGCGCGCGCATGCACGCACGCATGCATACATGCATGGACGCACGCACGCATGCAAGCATGTATGGACGCACGCACTTACACTCACACACACACACTCTCTCTCTCTCTCTCTCTCTCTCTCGCAACTTCATGCACATATATAATCTCATCCAGAAACCGTTTACACAACCATATACAACTCATTCAGGAATTGCTTAACAGTGTATTGAACGTTCCTGAACATAGTCATGTCACTGTGTTCGTTACAATTTGTTTCTTTTGTGGTTTGGATCACGTGGAACATGTCAAGCAGTGAACGATGTGTCACAACGCCGGCATTAACCCCTTCATTGTCAGGGGAACTTGTCAGGAAATTTTCATTGAACCTAGGTTTGAATTAAAAAGAAACAATATCTAATAGCTACATTTTGTGTGAAAAGAACACATGCCATACTTTTTTTTTTCCTGAAAAGGAAAGTAACAGCGTTTTGTTGAAAGCAAATATGAAAATTATGGGAGGTACAGACTGTGATTATGAGCTGGTTGAAGAACGAAGGGCATACTAGCTGTGTAATTCTGCGTTTCTTTATGATAAAAACATAAAACTATGTCGACGCGAATTGTCAAAAATCACACACACACACACACACACACACACACACACACACACACACACACACACAGGGGAAAAAAAACATACCAAGAAACAAAAACAAAACAAAAAACCGCTTAACCCCTCATGTAGGCAGTAAGCAGGTTAACAGAAGCTAATACTTCTTTGTCGGTTCCAGCTCAAGTTGACAAATGCGAGCTCCAGCTTAAAGTTCCCAAAGGAAGTGTGGTAAAACTGCGAATATGGGATTGTTTTGATGTTTATATGACATCGCGGGAGTATAAAGGAGGGAGGCGTTGGCACCCTGATATTCTGGATGACTGGTGCACTGCATACCAATATCATGTCTACAGCTGGACTAACAACTTTGTGGTTGAAATTGAAACAAACATGTTTGATTCCACGATACGTTTCGACTTGGATGTCGTCAATGCATCAGACGTAGATCCGAAAGTCATCTTTTTGTCTCCATCACTTGGTATTATAATTATCATTATCATCATCATCATCATTATTATTATTATTATTATTTGTACTCTTTAATGGTGTCTATGTCCCTACGTTTTTCCATAGAGACTGATACCATGATATGATTACCATTTTGCGCTCTGATACTTTGCCTTGTTCTTTATTTGAATTCAAAATTGTCAGTAAGGAGAATTGCTACGCCTCTTGAGTTACTTTTGTGGGCCACAAATACAATGATATCAATGAACCAACTGTGAAACGACAATTCATAGTGCCTGAGACAAAGAGAGAGAGAGGCAGACAGACAGACAGACAGAGAGAGAGAGAGAGGGGGGGGGGAGAGACAGACAAAGACAAACAGAGATAGAGGCAGAAACAAAAAGAGACAGATAAAGACCCCCGCGCACGCACGCACGCACACACACACACACACACACACACACACACACACACACACACACACACACGCACAGCGAGCGAGAGAGAGAGAGAGAGAGAGAGAGAGAGAGAGAGTGTGTGTGTGTGTGTGTGAGGACACTGAACACTGAAATGTTTAATGTCATTAGCTGAAAAGCTCTGGTGACATAGTAGGTACTAATCAGAACAAAATGGTGCAAAATAGATAAAAATGGAACAAAAAAACAAACAAAAAACAAACAAAAAAAACAACAACAAACAAACCCACCAACAAACAAACAAACAAAAAATAAAACAACCTAAACTAATAAGAGATTTGCGACACTTTGGCACTTTGTCATTAGCTTAAAGTACATGTGACAGGGGGGTAATGTGCCTTTTTTCAGTCGTTCGTCTCCACGGTTGGAACAGCAAAAACATATCAATACAAACACATACTAAAAGTTTATATAAATCCTAAAATAATTAGTCATGCCTCAACATCAAAACCCATCATATCAATACGAACACATCAAATAATTACGATGCCGAGATTGACCATCCAAATGTAGCCCTTCCTTTTTATCCATGCTTTTTTCCTCATAGAACCCATACTAATTTTAAATTGATTAATTAATGAGTATTTGGACCGATGATGGACGTTTTCTGTATATGTATTGCCTCAGATACATATTTTGCAAGCGAAAGTATCATATCTTCATTTTCTGTCATCAGTATGCCGAACAAATCTTTTCTTTGCGCTGGAACTGTATTTGAAAGGGTACAGTTTTTTTTCGCAGTTCATCGTATCTTTTGCAGTTGAATATGAAATGGTTTTCATCTTCTGGGCTTTCGCCACACATTGGGCAAGGAGTTGTTGCTACGTCTGAATCGAACCATCTTCTGTTGACACTGAGTCCAAGTGCTCTCAATCTGAGCTTCGCAAAACAGATTTTATGCCATTTATTTGTTATATAATCTTAATATACTTCTCCGTTTGAAATAGTGATTTAAATGAATAAAACCATTTATACCTATCATTGCACTCTGATTCTCCGTGTCAGTTTTGTTTGTAGCACAGTGCTATCACCATAGCGCCATTTTCCATGAGTCGAAAGATGACCTCCATTGCGGAAAACTATAATATTGGTCTTATCGAGATTTACTGTCAGTTGTAGTCTGTCTGTTTCTTGCTTAAGGGCATCTAATTGATTTTGTAACCCTATGGATGTGTCAGACAATAGAACAACGTCATCAGCAAATAGCATTAAGAACAATTCTGTTGCGCCAGGTATCATTTGTATTCAATGTCTACCCTTCTTTGATAACTCCACTGCCAATTCATTGATGAAAAAGGAGAACAGCTGTGGGCTTGGCATACAGCCTTGTTTAACCCCTCTCGGACACTGAAAAAAGTCTGAATAAATACCTTTGCAACGAACACACATAAGTACAGAATTGTAGATGCTTTTAACAGCCATGTAAAACTTTCCATGTACCCCGCTTTTTTTCTTAGAGTACTCCACAGGATGTTTCTATTCACAGAATCAAATGCTTTTTTGAAGTCTACGAATGCTATATATAGCTTAGTCTTACGTAAAAGATGCTTTTGGACTAAAGCGTGTAAAGTAAATATATGGTCGACAGTACTCCTCTACGTTTTTTTCTTCTAATTCTGTCCATGTTTTTTTTTTAATCTTCGAGTTAAGATGTGTGTATACACTTTACTAATTGTACTTGTCAGGGCTACTCCTCTGTAACTGTCCGGGGTGTTTGTGTCTCCCTTTTTATGTATAGGCACAATAATGGATTTTGCCCAGTCCAACGGAAATGTTCCACTTTCAAATAATTTGTTAAACAGGGTAACTAGGATTTTCATAACATTACTGTTTGCATTCCTTAGCATTTCGCCAATAATATAATCTGAGCCGGCAGTTGTTTTTTTTTATATACTCGTTATGATTTCCTGTTCTGAAATTGGGTCATTGAATAGAGGTTCTTCCTCCATATCTACCGCTTCTTCCGTCATTACTTCTTCCTGGTCAGAACTATTATCAGCTGTATTAAAAACGTCAGAAAAGTGGTTATGCCACTGTTCAGAGCTAATGTCATTATAAACTACTGCCTTCCGGTTAACTGATCTTATTATTGACCAGAACAGCTTAGGATCATGAACGCAGTTTCTTAATTTTTCTAATCCTACTTGATACTTGATGTTGTCAGTGTTTGAGACCTGTGGTTGCAGATCAGTTCACCGGTCGATGTGTTGGCCATATCCACAGCTGCTTGCACTTGCAAGGTCTACTGATAGCAGCCCGGGTTGTACAGTTCTTTTGTTCTTTTTAGCTTAACATAATCCTTCCTCTCCGTAACATAGTCTTCTTTCCACTGATTCTTAACGCTTTCTGCCTTACATCTTTGGAATCTCTTCTGACCCGTTTCTTTTGCTGCCTGCATTCCATATCAAACCAGCTTCCCTCGTCCTCACCCCGCCCATTTCCCCCTTCCCTACCCTCCCCCTCTTTTTTCTCTTCCCCCACACCCTTATTCCTCTCACTGTCCAGATTCTCTCTCACTTCCTTCACCCATCCACCTTATCTAACCAGCAGTGAACTGTTCTCAAGACAAGAGAATATTATTCAACAGCCAGAGAACTGCACTTGTGACTGCTGCTATCTTCAGTTGCTTTGAAGACTTTACGAGTCGAAGTAAACAACTTCTCCTCTCCCATGTGGGTTAAAAGGTTTTTCTTCTTGTGTTTTGTATCCAGTCATCGAATTATTTCTTAGTTTTTCTGACCTTTCTAACCATTCAAGCAGCTGCTCCATATAAAGCGTCTGTGAACAATTCAACCCCGCTATCAACATCTAAATCTAACATACCGTGGACTTCACTCAGGCTGTCTTTGAAAGCATTGCTGTCTAGCTCCTGTTTATATATCTGCAACTTGTCATCAATCCAAATAATCCTGATTTCATCAGAGCAGTCCCCCTTTTCAATTGGCTCCTGACTCTTCTCATTGCATTGACTATTTTTCCACTTCAGTACTACAGAGAAAGAGAGAGAGAGAGTTAGTGTGTTAGTGTTAGTGTGTGTGTGAGAGAGAGAGAGAGAGACAGACTGTCAGTGTTAGCGTCAGTATGTGTGTGTGTGTGTGTGTGTGTGTGTGTGTGCAGTAATGTTTATGGGCCTGTCTCATTCTCAGCTAATAAATCACATCCACCATTATACACTGCATGTCAGTTGTTAACTGGTTCCAACGACAGTAATGATATATGTATATGGTAGTTGCTTTGCTGCTGGGAACGATGTTTTCTTACGACGTTGTTTCGCTGTAAATCAATATATAAATAGTTAGGAATGTGTTTCTCAACGAGAGTAAGTTTTGACTCTTTCTGCAAGCAGAGTGGGAGCAAAATGCGTCTGCGTGTGTTACAATATGTTACAATGCTGCTCGACGTCGCAGTATGTGGAGGGGTAGGGGTGATAAGAAGACGGGAAGTACGGGGTTACATCACCGTACAGTTATTTCATGTTCTCGAGTTGATCCTCTTGAATAATGGTTATAATCCCAGCAAACTACTACGATTTTTTTAGGGGGGGGCAACGTGAAACATTTTTCAGACGGAAAAAAAAACATTATTGGGATCCTATTTACTTCAAAACTAAACTGGAAGAAACACATTGATTCAATAGTGACTAAAGCAGATAAAAGTTTAAATTTCTTAAAAATTGTAAGTCACTGTCCTTGGGGACAAGACTCCAAAATTCTTTTACACTAAGCGACATCTCTCGTAAGATCAAGACTGACCTACGGTCAAGAAATCTTTTTTCTGCTCCGCCGGCGTTTCTAAAGAAGCTGCGAATAATTGACAGTAAAACTGTGAAACTGGCTTTAGAGGTACCTGTGCATACTAAGACCTCCAAAGCCTATAAGCTTGCGGGTATTCTACCACTAGATGAAATCAGAAAATTAAGATCTGCTAAATACATTGTGAGATGTGCAGTAGTGGATGATTTTGAGAAATTGAATATCAGGTCTGATATTGATTTTCCAAAAAAAATACACAAAATAATTCAAATCTACAAACCATTCTCACATAT